>NC_136912.1:35718754-36023766 GCF_949606895.1 Notothenia rossii | reverse complement strand
CTTGGATGTGTGAAATATTTTCCACACTGTTTGTCCGAGTGTGTGTGTAGAAGTTACACGCAAGTGTGCTTCCATAACCGTGTGTTGTTAAGGCACATAACTGTCAGGAAGCGGAGGAGATGAAGTGAACTGCGAGCCTGTCTCTGCACCATTTGAGGTGTAAGATACCAAGTAAGAGTTAGAGACACAGAGAACTGGGCAGAGGGGAGGGAAGGGAAGGGAGAGGGGTGTTACATGGAGATAAGGATGACAAGTGAGGAAAAAGAATGGGAAAAAGAAGAAAATAAATCTAACTTTTGACTATGTTGTATGTTACTTTTTTGAAATGTTGCAAGCTTGTGCCTTAAACCGGCCAGGTAAATACACAAAATATAGGATCCAATGCGAATGTCTACTTGTGTAAAGACTATGTGCGTGAGTTCGCACAAACAAAGATACTTATACACATTATCCACACACACATATTGAAACAGAGGGAACACATAGACTTGCACAAATTCACTCAAAGAGGAAATATTATGCTAATTTTCAGGTTCATATTTAGTGCCTCTACTGTGACATGTTTCCATGCCTTAATGTTTAAAAAGGCTCTATTTTTCTCATACTGCCTGTGCTGCAGCCCCTTATTTCACCGTCTGTCTGAAACCAGAGCCCAGTCTGCTCTGATTGGTTAGCTGGCCAGCTTTGTTGTGATTGGTCAACCGATTACAGATGTCCCGCCCCTTAGCCTTTCACATACGAAGTGTTGGAACGCTAGCCAATAGAAACGCGAGTGTTACATAGCGGGTGGGGGAGGGGGGTGTTGTACAGTAGAGATAACTTTGCAGACCATTTAAATGCACAAAAACCTATACAACACACTACAGGAAAACCAGCGCCGTATAGATAGAAGAGTTACGACAGCGGAAGTCCAAAAACGGTTATCGTCACGTGGTTCATGCAGACGAGGACCGTTCCCCGGAAGTTCATGGCAGGCAATGTGAATGCATTGATAACAGGAGATAGAACTACGATTTTTTTGGTAATTATTAGTGAATAAAGGTTTTGATTTGCAATATTTATACAACAAATCGATATGTGTATGTATTTACATCAATATGTTTTAAAAAATAAAATAGAATTTGCTAATATTAAGTGATAATATTAGGATTAGTGTGAACAACTAGTTTACATGTTAGGCTAACAGTGCCTTGGTTAAAGAGCCTGTTGCTGTTTATAGCTTGGAATTCTTTAAAACCAATATTATCTTCTTAAACTTGTATGGTAGTCAGGAGCATCACTTTCTAATGTTTATTGATATATTTAGAGGGAGGGGATCTAAAGGAAATCTTCAAAATTCAGATTAGATTAATTTCTACCATTTTCTTAAATTCATGGTAGTTTCAGTAATCCCATGGTAATTGAGGACACAAGTTATCTAAATGACTAATGTCATCTTTATGGCTTTCAGAAAGGACAGGAGACCGACAGGTGACTATCAAAGGACTAGCAGCAGCAGCAGCAGCATGATGATGTTAAATGTGTTGTTTTAGGAACATCCATTGCAAATACATGGAATTCAATAAACATTGAATAGCATATCATGCAGTTTGTCTGTGCCTTTTCCTCCGTGTTGTCCTGGTTTGCTGTGCTGCCTCCTAGTCGCCACCATGGTTTGCTGTGCTGCCTGGGGATGCTCAAATCGCTCCGAGAAAGGAGTACGAATGTACGGCTTCCCCACTGACACAGAGCGGAAGAAAAAATGGCTGGCTCAAGTCAGCAGGAGCAATTTCACGACCAACAGCAAAAAAATATGTGAGGATATTATATACAAACACTGCATTTGCACTTTTTCACAAAACGAAAACCACACCATTGGGAAAGCTTAATGTTTTGTTTAATACAAAAAAACAAGGAAAGGCTTGAAAAACACAGAGTTGAGACTCAGGGTGCAGGGTGAGGGTCTCAATGCAGGTATTCAGGCTCCATTGAATCCCCCTCTGGTTCTTGTGCTGAAAGAGGGAGTAACAGACAGGATAAAGGGTTATCCACACCTATATAGCACACCTATTGGATGGGAAATTGCCTTGGGGAGATAAGGTGTGGTCTTTGTTCCCAACTGAAGTTATGGAACTTTATTATTTGTGAGTTTAACAAAGTATGACAAATGGCATCAGTAACAGATGTGATAAGAATTTCTATAAAGTTGTCTCACATTCTTGGAAATATTTTATATACAGTATGTAATGAGTATAACATGTCCAGTAACTATAAAGTGTTTCCTAATACCGTGTATTCAACCACTATGGAATATGTATGTGGGCAGACACAACTGAGTTGTTCTGTGTGTGAAGTAACCTCAAGTCACTCCGCAGGCACATTTTGATGCAGAGCAGTTTGTCAAGACCAAAAAGGGCAAGACTAGGCTGAGAGCAGAGGCTATACCCACCATCTTCATGCTTCGCCCTGTGGTCAAAAAGAGAAGGGCCCCTGCACCACGATTCACCCCGGGATCTGTATCTACAAAGCCCATAGCTCATGATCAGAGCTATAGCGTGAAAGGTGACACAGGTATAATAAGTATGAACTCTTAGTAACAAAAGTCATATTTCTTATTTTTAAGTGGTATAATATTGTAAATGTTCGAAAATCTACAGTGCCATGTCTTCTACTTACATTAGTCTCAAAGATTGAGGGAAGAAGGGATGAGGAGACTGAGAGAAAGGAAAGTGAGGGTGAAGAAAGAGAGGACATGGCTAGTGAGGAGAGACAGGGAGGGTGGACACCACCAGCTCAGCCAGCAGCCAGTCAGCATACGAGGGAACCAGCAGCCAGTCAGTATACGAGGGAACCAGCAGCCAGTCAGCATACGAGGGAACCAGCAGCCAGTCAGCATACGAGGGAACCAGCAGCCAGTCAGCATACAAGGGAACCATCAGCCAGTCAGCATACGAGGGAACCAGCAGCCAGTCAAACAGATCTATTAAAAAAATTAAAGAGAAAATGAAAGAGCCAAGAAGGAATCACCAAAAAAGCAAAGTCTGCAATAAGAAAAATCAGGAAGGAAAATGCAGCTCTCAAGAAAACAATGAAAATTAGGGACAACAAATATAAGTAAACGTTTTCAAAAGACCAACTTAAGGCATTAGGCAGACTCACCACAAACGGGATGAAATTGAGCAATGAGACAATTAAGAAGGCTTTAAAAATGTGCTTTGCGTCCGGACCAACGGGTTACAAAACTCTGCAGGAATTGCAGATTCCCCTTCCAAGAATAAGGACACTGCAAAGAAGGATGCAATGTGTTAAGTTTGAGCCTGGTGTGTAACAGCTAACATCACTGCCCCTCCACCCGTAACATCACTGCCCTCCACCTGCCAGCACCCAGCCAGAGGAGCGCAAACAACAAAAACAAGCAAGGTGTCCCGTCATGTACCTGGAAGTTTGGGTTGGCAAAATGGAGTAAGAGAGGGACTTGAAAAACCTTGGTGGCTCTCTACTCATGTTGTTACAGTTGTCTTGGTTGCAGCTCTCAAGTTTTTTTTTGTTGCCATTTCCACATCTTTAGAAAATATGAAATAAATGAAGTGAAATCAGCCTCTTCTCTGGAGAACAAACTTGATTTCTCTGTCTTGTGCAGTCTTGCAGTTTTGCTCCTCCACCTGTAACATCACTGCCCCTCCACCTGCCATACAGTAGGTTACTAACAAGATTACTTATATAATACAGGGATAGAATACATGTTTAGTATGCTTACTTATATAAAACAGTAGTATTAAACTTACCTTGTGTTTTCACTCTCACTTAAGTCCCTCTCCCTTTGCCATCAATCCAAAATCAGCTGAGCTGCAACATTATACAGACAGGTACAGTGTGCGAAAAAGCACACGTCCCACCGTCCGGGACGTGTTATTTACAATAACGGACAAGTAGATCTTGTAATTGACTTGTCCGGTGGACAAGTGACGTTTTTCGCCCTCATTTATTGACAAATTATTGACAAATTAAGTTTACAAAAGGCAGAACTCATTCGCAAATTGTCCGTGTCCGACATTGTTCGTTTAGAAATGTTAGTTTCGGTTCTGCTTGTCAATTCCTAAGGAAATGCATCTCGCCGCTTTCTGTACTGAGACAGGGGCATGGCGTGGCGGGACGTGTAGCACAGTGGCAGGGTTGGGAAGCAAAACTCGGTTCCGAGTAGGAACAAATAACAATTGTCAGGTCCCGGGATTAATAAGAGTTGTGAGGACAGGACGCGAGGCCGAACCCCGCGGACCGCAGCTCTCTCTCTCTCTCTATGCTCCGGATCAGCTGATCGCTGCAGCTCAGCGTCTCTCTCTCTCTCTCTCTCTCTCTTTCTACACACAGCGGATCCGCTGCCCGTTTAACAGCCTCATCTTTGTCAAACTTTCTTATGTTCTTTCTTTAACACGTAATGAAGATTATTAAGCGTTTTAGCTCCTGTGTTGTTAATATTGACCGCCATTTCCTTTATGAAGTGAAACAGCCTCCCTGTCTGTGTCCTCGCGTTTTCCTCACATCCCCGGACCCCCAGACTCGGAGGAGCACAGGGATGTCAGTATTGTTTATGAAGCAGGGTATAGAAAGTACATTATTGAAATGAACATACTATTTATTTACTTTTACAAACAGTGAGCAGCTGGGCAGCTGCAGCATGTGTATTGCAGGACATGTGTAAGCGTGCAAGCTTCTTTAAGTTGTAGAAAAGCGTACGCCTATAGGCTATGAAAATAATGTATTATTATTATTAGGCCTATAGTGTTGGACATGTGTGGTTGGACTCTGTCTCACAGGCAGGTTGCAGCATGTGTGTCGCCATATTTTCCATTCTGGACAAGTGAAAAATGTATTCGGACAAGTAAATTGCCAAACTCACTTGTCCATGGACAAGTACTCTCTAAAAACTTTTTCTCACACTGAGGTAATAATCAACATAATCACAAGGACACAATATGGCTCCGCTAAAAACACTCACTCTTACACGCACCAAAGTTATATTTATCTAATATTTAACTCCCTCCACCCCCGCATACAATCCCGTTTAGAAGCCCCTCTTCTCTAATTCAACAACGTTGGACGAAATGACGTTAAGAGAACGGAATTTACAATTAAAAGGCTGTTCAACGTGTGTTGCTAACTTGATCCGGAATCCTAGCTTTATCTGTTATCTGTAAACGTTCCCTAAATCTACTAATTTAGGGATAATCCACTGACATCCTTTAATACACATGTTAATTTGAATCAGATGTACTGATAATATCCGCAATATAAATCTTTAAACTTCTTCTTACCTTTAAAAGTCCGTCACGAACGGTCTATTATGCTGCAAGTCTACAGCTCTGCTAGCTTTGGCGCTAACTTCCGGGGAACGATTGAGAGGCTCCACGATCCGCCATTGCTGTAAAAAAGTGGTCCATTGGAGTGAACGGAGATGACGTAACTCTCAGTCTATATGGCGCTGAGGAAAACTAAACACCAAAAAGTATAATAGGGACTTTTTAAATAATTACATGAAAACTGATGGCCATTTTTGTATGATCGTGTATGAGAATGTCACTATTAAGCATTTCATTTATCAGATGTTGTTTGAGCTAATGAAGACATCACTGTTTTTGTCTAATAAGGTACAGGGGTCAAAATAAGCCATGGCTAGAAACCCTAGTTTTTCTTTCTTTTTCCTTTTTTGTCTAATTTATTTCACTAAACATCTTGAAAAAGGTAAAAGAATAAAAAAATATAAAGGTTATAAAACATATAAAGGTTAAACGTTCCCATTGGATGACTTTCAGTAAGGCAATCATCAAGGCGTTATCCAATATTTATAAGATTTATTTATATATTAATACGTTTTGATGCATTTAAGATAAATCTGCAGATGCAAATGGTCAACCTGCAATTATAAACACTTAAATGCATAATTTGAATGTTGTATTTTTTACTGATCTGAAGAAGAAAAGGGCCAAAAAAGCTTTTAAAATCAACAAGTGAATGCATTTCAGGTCATATCACCTATTTGGACAGGGTCCGAGCATTGACAATGAAAATGTGTTACGAACACAGACTGTATAAAGGGTTACGAGAAGGGTTCAAATTAATTTCTTGAAATGTGAATGGTTTGAAAGTAAAGTGGCTGTGACAAACTCTAGAAAGATTTGTAGCTGCTCAGGACTGTCAGGCCTTCACCCAACACACATGTTTAGTTTAGTTTATGTATTTATTTATTTATAGTGTCGTGGAAAGTCCCCATCGATGAACTGTCACAAAAATAGTAAATGGTGCAGCTTTAGCCGACATGGCTAATTTCCAGCTGTTGTCCCCAGCCAGATGGTAATAGACACCCTTAAAATCACAATATATCAACAGCAATAGTTATAAGAAAATATATAAAATAAAATAAAAAGGAGGAAAGACAAGTAGAGGATAAAAGAGAACAATAAACAACACACGTTACTACATACATGTTGTTAGATTCGAAGACAGGAAACGAGGACACACACTTTGAATTCCTTTTAATCAAGTTTGGAGTACAAACAGATAAAAAAAAAAAACTAAGTGTTGGAATTCTTCTCACCATTGTGCAAAGCTTTGCCATCTTTGCAATTAAGCTTTTGCTGTTTCAAATAAATATAATGGTAATTGCAGAGTCAATTAAATAAAGTGTTTATTCTTTTCACCTGGTAAATGTAAATCAACTTTATTTAAGCACAGGGAGCTGGCCTATTAACCAGCATGTATCTGTTTGTATACTCAATTAAAATGATCTAATATTCATACAATAAATGGTCAGATTCTTTAATTCCCTTTCCCTAAAAATCGTTGTGTTCTTTGCTCAACAACGTCTAGATCCTAAAGACTGCCAATCTGTCAATGTGTTGTTTGGAGGGTATAATTAACATTGCTTCCTTTGAGGAGCTGCAAGTAAAATTTGATAATTTCCCCCTGTAAAAACCAATCATAGAGGCTTTTTAAGTGAAAGTGTACATTTTTGCTTCACTGCTGTGCAAATAAAATAGTTATTTATTTTGTGTCACAATTGGTAATGAATGCACAGACAGGAAGGGCTCCGTTTGAAGACACTGTCTTCGAAGATTTGCATTTACATATGGTGGGTGCGTCAGGGGCATAAATACAAGATCAAATAAGAATATTTGGGGGAATCTGAGACACAAGGCTCCGAGCATCTAGATGTTTTAGTGTGCTTGAACAAAGAGTAAACAAGGTCAGAAAATAGAACTTTCCCTCAGATGACTAAGACTTAATCACTGCTAAAGTGTTTTTGATAACACTTAATTGCACAGTGATAATCTCCTTGCTTTCAATTTAGTGAAAACATTCTTAATCAAGAAAATCATTTCAGCTTACTTACACATTTAGATGGGTTTGTGTCCTCAAAAAAGCTATCACTTTTTTTAAAAGACAAAAGTTAGTTCCATTGGTCGAATGTAATGTCAACGTAGCACGGATCAGCGTTGTGGTTGTCTGCCAACAGCTGTCATGAATTGACTTTTTAGGATCACCATATTAGACTACGTTTTTTAACTATGTATTTTACCCAGATGAAGAATTTGAATCATTGGACGTCTGGAACTTATGTTGACAGAGCTGCAGAAAGCTAAATAGCTTTTAGCTTGCAGCCTCTCTCTCTCCTGCCCTGTGTCCACTGGGGAGACACAGATTATCAAAGTTAATCTGGTTTATTCAATGTTTTAGCGGTTTTACTCACCAGGTCTGTTTTTAAAAATAGGATAATTCTGCTTCTGATTAGTACATTCTGAATACATTGCAATGATGGCAACACAAATCCATGAACCAACGACGTCACCAAACGTCATTTGTCATTACTTTGAAAGAGAATTCCTCTGCAGACTAAGGAATTATTTTCTTTACTTCAAATATCTCTCCGGTCTTCCTAACATTTTGACACTTCTGTTTTTGGTTGAACAGACTAAACTTTGTGGACATGGGTGTACCTTTGATGCCTGCTGCATGCTGTGAAGCTATATCAACTGATAAGCAACCTTGCTGCCCAATTAGAAGTGTAGACAACAAGGTAGCAAAGCCCAAACTAAAGTTGACCCCTGAGGGGAGGAGACAGGATACGCAGAGTTGAGATTGCTCCTGTGGATTGGTGAGAAGCTGAAAGACAACCAGGTAGAAGAGTGAAATCAAACAACAAAGCATCTCGGGAGCTGCTAAAGATAGGGGAAAGTGTACGGAAGGTAACATAAAGACAGAGACGAGGCCCCCGTGGAGGCTTTGATGAGGTAGAAGTAAAGGCATTTTTTCTTTCTTTGCCTTTCTGCTTCTTAAATGGTTCCCTGGGGGGGCTCAGGAGTGTCTGATGGAACTAAAAGTAGAGAAACAAGAGGCTCCACTTATCCCGATGAGAGGTACGGTAATAAGTGGTTAGTTGTGCCCACTGTGCTAACGGCACTTTACAATCAAGAAAATAAACTTTGCACGGAGAATCTGACTTTAAACACGCACACGCACATAGCCATTATTGCATGCTCAGGAGTGTTCACTGACAGTACAGCGGTGATACACTTCTGATCTTGATTGGTAATAGTTAACATGCTGGTTTTATAAGCGAGCCACTATTATAACAGGGTACCATGTGGGCTGCATTTGCTTTGATCCACTCCTCCACCATTTGTGGCTGTAGATATTTAAATTGCAAAAATATGTGGAATGGAAAGAAATGTCAAATGGGAACAATTTGTAGTGGTTCCTACCTGAAGCGTTTTACCACCTGCGGCCCAGAGCTGCTTATTCTGACTCCTTTTGGCTGCAGGAGATAAAAACAAGGTTTATTTCTGTCTCCTTTTATTTGTGTAACAGGTTCGGAATTCTAACACAACAACAACAATTTGGCCCTTTTTCTTGAGCAAACCATTTCAAGCATTTTTTATTTCGCTTTTCCTGTGTTGAATTCCAATTGCTCTTAAGGATTGTGATACACAATAAATAACGGTCATTCTCTTCACTAAATTCATACAGCATCAGATATGTATCAAATTACTGTTATCAACACAAAACTGCACTTAACTGCCAAAAAAGCCATTTGTTATTTGATTGAACCGCTGATCTTCTGTTGTAATTCTGAAAAACTGGTGTGTGGTGTAGTAAAACATTTGCATACCTCTGCCAAGGCCACTTCCATAAGTGAACAATTATACTTGTATCTTTTGCATTATTCAGATGCTTGAAAGTGTATGAAGATAATAATTTGAAAGTAATGTATTTGTCCCTTTTAAGTTAGTTTATTTTTTTAGTTTGGTTAAATTTCAAACGACAGGGATATTACAATGTGCATTTCAAAGTTAAACAAGTATGTGTGTATCTGCACCCTGATATGGATCCGCTCCTAATTGGAATGGGTTCTTCCTTGACCCGTGATACACCCTTCCACCAAGTATTATTAACATTGGGGTGTTTTTTTTTTAATCTTGCTCACAAACAGACAACAATTCAAACCTCTCCTGATTTCCGAGGATATTAAATATAGATTTTCAAGTTTACAAAAATAATCTTAATTTAGCTTGCAGGGAAATTCTACACAATGGAGCCACAGGTGCTTAAAAAAAATCCCTGGCTGCTCATCTCGTCCTTTCGTCCGCTTATCTATCACGGCATCCGCTCCATCTCATGCTCATCTGCTTATCTATCTTCTTTTCGTTCAGTCAACAGCCCTACCTGTTTTTTTCTGTTATTCTGCTAGTTTTGTCGTATTCGTTCATTCACAGAGATCCATCATCCCCGGCAGGCTCCGAATAGCTCAGCTGGGGAGGAGCAGCAGACATTTTCTCCAACGAGCAATCGCCATGCCAACGGTAAGGTAATTTAGCCCGTCCTCGTGGATCCTGCAGCTAATGTTCCACCTGGACCAAATCTGTTGTGTGTGTGTATATTTGTGAATGATTAAATCTGGCATTGGGTTATTGTAATTTGACTAATATTAACATCTGCTCATAAACAGGCCAGGTCACAATGCCCCACTTTGTTATCTGATGGAGGCGTGTGTGCGGCCTAATATTAAGATTAGGAATTATGAGGAAGACAAAGGGTCCAGGGGAAATGTGATTATACCATGAGATATGATTTTGGTGCATCCATCGCAAACACGAACAGATGAGCTGCTGTGAAGATGCCGCGAGTTGCCCACCGTGCTCCAGCTCTGAGCTTTGGGTCGTCTTCTTTAGTTTTTTATGCTTTATTTTTTCTTCCTGGAAGTAATTTCATTGTTCACCCATCTCCTATAACTACATACACAGAATCAGAAATCACCTTGAACATAATTTTGTGTTGCACGTGCTCGGCTTCAGTAAAAGGGAAGGAGGAAAACACATCAATTACTCTACGCCTTGCCTCCCGGTTTTTCAAAATGACTCACAGGACTTTTAATCAAATATTCTGCCTGATGTTTTAACAATATATTCATCATTCAGGAGGGGGTGGTGGAGAGGTTAGAGTTGCTATATTGTCATATTTGTATGTGATCAGTGTGCAAAACACACTTATTTGTTCTTGTCCAGTCCATCAATTACTTCCCAAAGATTGTCAACACTGTAGGTTGCTTTTTGAAATGTTTATTTCTTATTTTTTATTACATTTAGAAAAATTACCTTTCAAGCACAAATCCTCCCTGCTCCACTATACCTGTGAGAAGTTATTGCAGGGTTGTTGTTTTTTGCTACTTTAAATAAAGAGTCATCAAAATAAGGACGATATTGAAGTTACATTTGATACATGATAAGACTGTGCTTGATTGCATAATATCACTTTGATTTGCTTATCAAAAAAGCAATTGTTCAAATATTTTTTTGTGATGGGGAACATCTAAAACAACTTATCGTGAAGTAAACATTAAGGTCTGCAACATAATTCATGGAAACAGTTTTAATAATAGCTGAGGTATTCCAGTATGGACCAGAGCACTGGACATGCTGTCAGTGCTAACATGTCCATTGATCGCAAATTGTCGTCTTCTTTGTTTTATTCATTTCTGTGGATATACATTGATCATAATGTACTCAGAAATTGAATTTCTAAATGTACCTCAATAACCATATTATTTCCACAAGTGTTACATATGGCGTGTAGTTAAACAACATACTATTGTGCTTTTAATAATACAAATAGTAACACATTAACTGTAGTTGGCCAACATGTAACAATAGACAATAACACATGTTTGGAGATTATCACTTTTGGACATTTTATCTCTTGTGGCCTCTGCCTTAAAATAGAGCCTGCTAATGATGGCTGTGTTGGTGTGCCTGCAGGCAGCCCATGGAGCGAGTTCAAACAGTCGCTAAGTGTACAATGCATATGTGTGTTCATCGACATGTCTCTGCCTGTGTAGGTGTTATCCGTACGAATGGTACACTTATTTTTGATCCTGTCATCCCTTTTCCAAAACCACCCACCGGCCTCCCCATAGGGTGGGTTAAACATATAGTGAGCACACAAAAACGCTGAAGACTTTCTCCAAAGGAGCAAGCAGTTTACTCTCTTCAAATCCCAAATCCCTCCATCTTTGTGTGTGTGATGTGTACTATCTAAAAAGCAGCTAACAGCCAACCACCAATCCACCCCACTGTTTACTCAGTATTGTAAGAAACATCAGCCGAACAAGGACTGAACTAAGTTTGAAGCCCAACAGAGATCCAGTTAGGAAATGCTTCTTCACTCTGTCTGTTTTCTGTCTCCATCTCAGATTCAACCTGAAATGTTGACCCCCGTGATTCTTTAGTTCACAGGGAAACAAAGTTGCAGAATAGTGATAAACTTTTTAGAATAAGACAACCCCAATGTAAACCAAACAAACCCTTAAAGTCTAAACCCCCTCCTTTTTCATTCCCTCTCAACCTTGTTCATTCTTTGTTCATTTGACTGCCGAAAGGATTCCAAAACTGTTTGTTAACGCAGCATCCTCAGGAATTTTTGCTGTTATTGACACACTGAAACCAGGACACACTTCCCGCCGGGAAATATAGATTTTTTGTTGTTGCAGGAATCGTTAATCTTGCTACACAAATACAACTGTGAGCATTCATGCTCAGGACTTGGACCCAAAGCTCTGAACACGGAAAGGAGGATGGTTATAGGGAGGCTCCCCTCTGTGCTCAGCTTGCTTACAACCCTTAATGGGAAGTCAGAAGTGGAAACGAAACCAGAGGAGCCAGGCAGCAAGTCAAAGACAGGGATGGTCAAAGCAACAACAGCCGGTAAAGCAGGAACATAAGGAAGACTACTGAAGAAACACAAACAAAGTGGTGAACTCTTCACCAAGGACTGATTGGAAGGAAGGTGACAAAGACTGACTATGACTTTCAAAGAGAAAAGTAAGCACACTCGGAGTAAAGTATTATTTTATTTTTAAAAAGTTTACAGATTTCACATCACATAAACACCAAATCCCAGCATGCATTGCGGCTAACCATCCAATCATCGAGCTGAGGATCTTGCCTACGTTGGTTTCCGGTTTAGTTTATGACCGATGTATTTCGTTATACACACATTCGTTCACTTTTACATTTTCATTTGCATTAAAGTATTGTAAATTAACATGAACCGAAGCTGTTGCCTGGCAACTCAATTGCACAACGTCACGTCCGTTAATTCCACATCCACACGCAGGGATTAACATCGCTTTAATACATTAATGTAGCCTTTTTTTTTGCTAAAAGAGGTGTTGACCAGCTGGGCTAACAAGAAAATCGGCGTAATCGAGTGTTACTATTAAAAAAAAAATCATGACTATATTAATATTGACAATAACAACCGACCGTCGGGTTAGCATTTGCTTGGCATTTCCGGTTATTTCTCCACTGGTTAACATGGGTTAACAATACCGTGTAACTGTCACGTTTGAAGGGACGAAATCGTGACATCTTCACGTCTCCCAGCATGGTAAATCGTCTCATGTTCACGTCTTGCCGTGATATCGGGTTGTAAATATGATACATTATGATGTGATATGAATGATAATGGGACACATCGACGTCTGCACTTACAGTGCCGCGGACTGTACGTAATGTTACTTTGATCCGGTGCTTTCACTGAGTTGATCTCTTAGCCTGTAACCTACTGTATGGAATGTCATTCAAGCCAAAATTAAATTCATAAATAATTAAATAAATACATATATAAATATGCCTATGAAATAAATTCTGAAATAAATAAATGAGGCAATAAATATGTATACATGTACATTTAAATACACATTTATTTATTTCATGGGACTTTTATTTCATAATGACACATTTATTTATTTCAAGAAACTTGTATTTCATAATGACACGTTTATTTATTTCCGGGGACTTGTATTTCATGTGTGTCACTTTGCTGAAGGATATTTGTGACCAGCTATCCAGGCCAGACTCTAAAGACTTTCCAAGGTGTAAAAATGTTGCTGCTAGAGTACTGACTGGAAGTATTGCTGATATCAAGTCTACCATCCTCTTAAAATACTCTGTCCAACAATATAAGTCTCAGGAAGAATGTTTTTTTAACGCTTATTCAAAATAGCAGAGAAACATGCATTATTCTTCTCAGGAGGCGACATTGAAAGAGGATTATTGGAAAAGTACACAGTAAGTACTTCATAGTACTTGTGGGAGTAGTTTCACTAGTACTGGGTCCAACAGTGTCAATCTCACAAAGAACTAATGGCAAAAAAATAATTTCCCTCATCAAACTTAGCAGAAGTGGCTTGATTTTGTTCTCGGGAGGGGACATTGACAGAGGATTTTGTCTTAAAAACAACACACTAAGTACTTCATTGTATTGTGGTAGTGTAAGACTACTGAGTCCAGCAGTATCAATATCATTAAGAACTAATGGTAAAATTGTCTTTTTATCACTCATCAAAGATAGCAGAAAACATGCATTATGTAATATGGAGGGGACTGTGACAGAGGATTACTCACAAAGTACACAGTAAAAGTATTTCATTGTATTTCTGGTAGCAGTCAAACTAGTAGCGAGTCCAACAGTATCAATTTTATGAAGAACCTATGGTAACACATATTTGTATCGACTATCGATCATCAAATATAGCAGGACAAAATATGTGGCTGGAATGAAGAGCAGGTGATTTGAAAAAACAAACACGAGAGACGGCTGAGTTGACCGCAGTGCAGAATCGCTGTATAGTTTAAATCTCCTAACAATGTTGTCCATTTTAGACAGAGGCTTATTATATTTACAGCCCTCAATAACATTCATTTTCTGGGCTCAATATGTCTTGGCCGTTCTCGTTGTGATCGCTAAATTCACCTTGTTGATAATAATCACCGGTCCTTCAGCAGGATACTGTAGTGATTCAAAGTGTGATTTTAGCAAACGAGTGCTTTTGTTTTGAAATCACTTGCGTGAGTTTCGCCCCGCCCCTCGCTCCAAGGACCATTTAGTAAGGTAAAAAGCAAAAAGCAAAAAGGCCTCTCAGACGCTCTTCCGTTTACGTGTTTAATAAAGAAAAACAATTGGACGGTAGATACACGGATTCAGAATATGAAAAATCTGTAGTTTCTTTGTTTCAGTTTTTTGACCATGATAAAGAAAAACGCCTTGTTTTTCAATTTTAAAAGGAAAATTAAATATCCAGTCGTTTTTTGTTTTTGAATATCCATTTGTGAAAAGAAAATCCAATGACCAAAACATACACTGACCTAAACCTAACTTCATGAATCAATGCCCAGATATTGAATGTAAATAAACGCATAATAAGCATGGATTTTGTGCTATTTTATACCTTCTCAGCACATTCTTGGCCTTCCCTCTCCATTTCCACGCCTTTCTCCCACATCCCCTCCCCCCTCCCCCCTGCTCCCCCATGACTCACCTGTCTGCACCACCATAATTCCTGTCACAATTGCCACAGAAACTGCATGGATCAAGGGGACAGCAGCTGTCACATGTAATTGAAAAGAGAGTTAGTGTGTGTGTGTGTGTGTGTGTGTGTGTGTGTGTGTGTGTGTGTGTGTGTGTGTGTGTGTGTGTGTGTGTGTGTGTGTGTGTGTGTGTGTGTGTGTGTGTGTGTGTGTGTGTGTGTGTGTGTGTGTGTGTGTGTGTGTGTGTGAAAGCACCACTAAGCAAATCTTCAATTTTAACGCCACGTTCCCCCTCATCCTTCCTTCCCTACTCCCCCACATCCTATCCTTTCTTTCTTCATCCCTCCTTCCTCCCTCACCTCACCAACCTGCCACTGTCCTATAATGGCATATGGCTTTTCCTCCTCCTTTCTTGCCCTTTTGCCTTCCATTTGGTTTATTTATCTCCTGCTCTCTTTTATTCCTCCCTTGTTCTTTTACAGTACATCTCTTTTCTTTCACCCTCTCTTGTCCTCTCTTCACCTCTGTGTTCCTCCACTCTTGCAATCAGCCTTTCTTATTGAACACACAGACTCCTACTTTCCTCCCTCCCTCCCGCTCGCCCTGCCTCCTGTCCTAGCTGCTGTGATATGATAACCCCCCTGTCATGGACTCCCAGTCTCCATGTCATCTGGCTTGACAGATAGCACCTTTAGGCTGGGGGCTTTCTGACAGATGAACTCAGCTCAGCAGCTATTCAGCTGTACAAAGGCAAAACATTTATAATATAACCTGTAGCTGACTTCCTGAAAACCATTTTATTAATATTACAAATACACTATCCTTTTAGAAATGTATCCTTTTTCACATTCTAATTATATTTATTACATTACATTTTTTTTTTTTAAATTAGCATCCAGTACTTATTGAAACCCAAGCGGCCTTGGGTCCCTGAAAGGCGTTATACAAATGTAATTTATTATTATTATTATTATTATTATTATTATTATTATTATTATTATTATTATTATTATTATTATTAAATATGGAGACCTTGAATTCAAATGACCTATACATTGTTAATAATCAACTAAAAATACTTATATAAATAAAAAGCTGATAGAGATATGCTGAGAAATATTGCTAGGTCCTGGAGTTTTCTGGAGCAATTTACAGTAAGATTGTCCAAAGGCAGAGTGCAGTATGCACATTTTACAGATGGTTTGTGGATTATGTAACAACTTTTTGGGTAGAATGATTGACCTAAAGAGGCATTAACTATAATGGGGAGGGTTATGGTTACCTCGGCCTTGTCCAATGATGTTTTCAATTGCTTCTCGGATTATGCAGATATCCGAGTTCCGAGGTCTGTCTTCTATATTCAGTCTAAAAGTGAACCTTAAGTCGTAATATGGAAACAACAACTTGAGGTGGCAATCGCAATAATCTGATTCCTATGCCTATTGGCTATAAGTAAGTAAATATGTCAGCACTGTTCTTGTAGTCCTTAGTTTGAATCTAAATGGTTTATTGCACTTATTGTGAGTCACTTGTCAACTAAATGCTATGTAATGTAAATGCTACGTAATGTAAAAATTACAAAATAAAACTAAACGCATATATCAATATTGATAATGAGGCTGATAGTATATGTCATGTTGGTAGGTACTAGAATGTCTATGATCAATACAGGTTTTTCCAAAGGCCAAGTGCAGAATCCAAATAGTTTGTATGATGCGTGGACACCTTACTGGGATCTGTTCCAAAATTTAACACGTTCTTATTTGACCCATGACCAAGTTTAATGAAAATCAATTAAGTCCATTAACCATTATCATCCTCCTGACAGACAAAATGGACAAACACACCTTGTTGGCGGACAGAAACGAAAGCATTACAACACTATCTGTTTTACAGTTTGTCAACCAGCCTGAAAACTTTAAACTCCTTTTTCAAATGCCATGCTTCTGTAATGACTGCACTCACTGCCACTGTAGGGCAGTTTAGAAAACACACACACACACACACACACACACACACACACACACACACTTAAATGTGGTGTTAGGCAGTGTACTATATCACCTTTGTCTTAACTGCCATTGCCCTCCCATCCTGTAGCTGCGCCCACAGTGCCAATTTGGTGATTTAATTGGTGGATTTAGTGTCCCGATCCAGGTGAAAGTCAGTCTGGAAAACAATTTAAAGGCCTGTCAGAAGAGCATGAAGCAAGAGTGGAGAGGGAGAAGGCCAGAGTCCTCATAATGACAATTACTCCTTCCAGGAGATGGAAAATTGGAAGAAACAAGAGAAAAATAGTGTTTGGCTAAGTTAAATAGAAACTGAAAGTAGAAGAAAAACAACAAAACAGAGAGGAAGACAGCTGAAAGAACAAAAAACATCAGATCTGTGTTATCCCCCCCCCTCCCCCCTCCTTCGTCTCTCACTTTCGACTTTTTTGTGGCAGCCAAATCAAATCAGGCACTAGTCCTGTCTGACAGGGAAGGGACTAGATGAGGGACAGAGCGCAACGCAGACAGGATTACACGCCAAAACTGAGGGATTTGTTCACAAAAACAACTTGTCAATCGCTTTAAAGTCAAGATATTGACTTGCACAGAGGCTGGGAGAGCGCTCACCTTATTTCTACGCTTTAAGACCAGCCTCTCAGCATCCATCAATAAAAAAGAACACAATTGGAGATTTGAAACGCATGTCCTCAGATGGACCTGAGACAAAAATACACCTTGCTTTTTCAGACTTTTCAAGCGGGAAGTTAGGTGACTTTAGCCTTTAGCGCAGCTTGTAGAAACCAGAGGTTGGACTCAAACTGTTGATGAGGCATGGATGTCCTAATTCATTTCTTTTTTGTAGCTTGATGGCTTAATGTACAAGCCATTCTGAAGCAGCAGAATGACAGCTGTCATTCACTTGTAAAAGCAGACACACACACACACACACACACACACACACACACACACACACACACACACACACACACACACACACACACACACACACACACACACACACACACACACACACACACACACACACACACACACACACACACACACACACACACACACACACACACACACACACACACACACACACACACACACACACACGTAGAAGCCTATCTGTTGAGAGACTCAAACTAAATCAATTTCATCAGCCAATTGCGTTCATAAATTAGTGGCATTTCTATTTTCCTGAAATATTCATTGTGAAGAGATATGGACGATAATATTTCAGGTAATTTGCACATTTTCCAAAGGAGGGTCAGGGAGTGATTCAAGCCTGTGTGTGCATTCTCTATTGCAGCAGTTGACAGATTTAAGAGACAAAAATGCTATGAACTCTGTGTTGATAAAATATTTTTCTCCCTGAGAAGTAAAGCTAGGCCAACTTCCTATGCAGTAGCAATTTCCACTAGACCAGGGGTTTTCAAAGTGTGGGAAGGTGAGCCTCCCCTCAGAGAACATAAGAACAGCCACGCCCCCCCTCCCAATTATTATTGCTACAATGCATGGGTATTCAATTGCATTTCAAAGAGGTCCAGTAAGAGAAAATGTTATTAAATGCTCTGTTTTCGCTGTCTACCTTTCTCTTTTTTGAGCACGCCATTTGAAATGACTCACTGCTGTTTCTCTCTTCTTGTCTCGTCTCTGTGTGTGTGTTTCAATATATCGTGCTGACTCACTGGCTGCACCGATTTGATTAGCTGAGTAGTGTTACCTCTTTAAAACCTTTTTATCTTTATGTTTTAATTTTTTGTAACGTTTTCAACATCGTGGATAAATCCTTATATGCTCCCGGCAACACACTGAACTATTTTACTGGGAACAATGAGTCTGCGTCTTTGATGCGCACAGGCGGAGGATGTGGGGATGCAATGTAGACAGGAGTAAACGCAGATAGTCCTCTGGCTGCAGGCTTGCTTTTGATCAAAGTCAATCCGGAAAACCCCCACTCACACAAGTAGGTGGAGGCAGAGGCGGACTGGGACTAAAAATCAGCCCTGGAAATTCACCCAGCCCAGCCCACACAAACTTGGTAGAGCACGCTAGTGAACTCAACGGGGGAGGGAGCCTCACTGCGTGGAAACGGCCCACTGAACGGACCTCTGTCACCTGTCAGCGCAACTTAAATGATGCCGTTTAAAGAATAAAGGGCGGTGCCTGCCATCAGCAAACTGACCCGGCCGCCAACGACCCGCTGACCGGCCTTTCTGTGATTCTCCAGAACACACAGATGGCCAGTCCGCCCCTGTGGAGGTGAAGGGAATGATCACTTTTACAGCCTTTTTGGCGAGGTGGGGGAACTCAGTCTCCACAGACAGCCAAAAGTGTGCAAGTGACACTTTACTCGTCTTTTTCTCGTTATTTTTCTCTCACGCTGCGCCTCCCCTGAAGCTCACACTTTGAAAACCGCCGCAATAGACTATATTATTAAGCCATGTTATCAGCAAGGGGCTAGTCCTGAATGTTTGTCTTTTATCAGTCAAAATGTAGTGTTGGCAAGTGAACAGACTTGTTAGATCTCACAACAAGCAATCGGCCCGTCCACACGGCGGCGTGCGTTGAAGCTTCAACGCTTCTACCCATTCACTTTGAATGGGGTGACGTCACGCTTTGCTGAACTGCATTGTGATTCCGTCGCTTCGCCAATCAAATCATATGCCAGTACAAGCTCTAGCCAATCAAACCACGTGCTTGTGTGTCTGGGGTGGGAGATTCATGTGATTGGTTGTTGGTCGAGTTTCAGACATGCCCACTGGCAAGCTTCAACGCACGCCGCCGTGTGGACGCAGCGTAACATCCCCTACTTTACTCCATTACTCACAATGTTGCTGATCAACCAGGCAAAACTTCAGCGGTCTGTCCTTTTTCTAAAATTGGACATTTGGAAAACATTGCACGTTTGTATTATATTTGGATAATTAAAGCTAGGCTAACCCTAACCCTAAAAACCAAAAGCATGATAGTCGTTCCTTGCTTTACTCTTTTACTCACAGTGTTGCTTATGAATAATTAAAAACTTCAGGGGTCCGTCTTTTTTCTAACATTCAACATTTGGAACCCATTGTATGGTTACATTTGTATTTTACTTTCAGAAATAAACCTAGGCCAACTCTAACCCGGACCCTCAGAACCCATAGCAACGAATAATCCTGGAGAACATCAATGATAAAGTTTCAAGACAGAAAAAATAAGAAGAACTTTCTCATTTTGGTGATTTAGCCTATGTTTTCGAACGCATATGTAGACAACCAAAAGAAAAACACAATTTAGTCGGATTTGTTGTCCAGGTTTATGGTCCATTCATCTCAAGCTGACAGCACTATTGCCCGATCGCTCTTTCTTGGATCACAATAAATCTCTATTTATCGTTTTTCCACACCTCGCCAAGGAAGTGATGTTTTTGGTTCAGTTTGTCTTTCTGTCAGCAGGATTACGTAGAAAAATATTGTCTAGATTTTATAAAGCGTTGTGTAAGGGGTTCTAGCATGGGACAAGGAAGAACCCATTACATTTTGGAGCCAACCAGATCGCGGGGGTGTTGCACAAATTAGTTTTCACTTTGGTTCAACTTCCCACACTTGTTTTTTTTTTGCCTGACTTTTTTCTCTTCTGATCATTCGTATTTGCTCTTCCCATCTCCATCTAATTTCACCCCCATCCAGGTATTCCTTCCCACCCTATATATTCGACCCTTTTTCTTGCTGCCCATGTTGGGCTTCTGTGCAGATTCCCTCACTGTGTTTCTCCGAAGTTATGTCCCGAAGACAAGTTGCTGTTTATCAAATATCGTGGCCAAACAGGAGGAATTAATCTCAGCCCTGTATCCTTCTTGCTGCAAGATAGAGGAGAGAGAAAAGGAGGAAAGAGGGGGGGTTATGTGGAGAAAAGATGCAAACATCCTTCAGCTTTTAATTCCGCGAATTAGATTAATGTGGAGTTTTGTGGGAGGCAGTAGACAAGCATGTGCCTGGGAGCATGTCTGCGCAAGTGCATAGACGGACATGGTCACATCATGTCAGACCAGACACTGTTTAATATCAACAACTAATTCCGAGGTTTCACCTCTCCCCTTTTGTCCTCCTCCTCTTCCCTCTTCCTCTCTTCATCCCTCATCGAGCATTTGGCCTGTTTTCAAACGGCTGCAGGCCCCGATGAAATTAGACCGAGTGCACTGTAATGAAGAGCATGCCAGGGAGAGAGCTACGATATTAAATGTCCCACAAACACACACTCGCCACAGACACACACACTCACAAAGAACTACATAATATCACCGACGGGACTCGTGAACGTTTCGGGAGGATGACACGAGTTTGTTTGTGCCTTCGCTGTGTTTCCCAAATGGTAACTCACTGATAGTACAAGAGAGGCTGCACTCCTAAATACTCGCTCCATTACACTGATTGACTCGGAGAATCCAGGTGATAGCCCCGATCCAGTATCGATTTTACCTTCTTAAATCCACATCAAATCCAAATCGCAAGTTCAATTAAAGTCAAGGTTGATGAAGATTCACAGCGGGCCGTGGGAAGTAGGGGTGCTGAGGGTGCTGCAGCACCCCCTGGTGGAGGACAGGGGATCTGCACTTCCACAAGATATAATACAAATATAATACACAAAAAACGAATTTTCAGCCTTGATGTAACAACATTCATAATTAAGTAAAGATAACACCCTTTTCACCCCGGTTACATTTTTCATTTGCCCCGTACGATGAGTGCTGTAGTGATGAAAGTGGGGGATGTTGGCTTATCAGGCGCCCGCAGTTCACAGCCAAAGTGAGAGAGATAGAGAGAGGGGGTGCACCGGTACCAGCGGGGATTGTTGTGAGGGGTGAGGGAGGCGCTCGTGAGTTGTTGTTACGGAAACAGAGGGGTTTTAGGTTGCCATAAGGCTGTTGACGGTCTTATTATAGGCTGCATCCATTGGTTGGTTTTGTGGCACATTTGTAACGCTGTGCCAACTTGGGCAAGCACGCAGGCAAACTTGAGGAGAGCACACAGGGTGGAGTGAAGTTGAGCGATGGAGAGAAAGGGAGAGAAAGGGAGAGAGAGAGAGAGACAGAGCGTGTGCAGCGGTCTGCTTGCGCACAGAGCCGGGTTGCGTTCCGAAAATCCAAAAATCAGCTCCTAAATTCTAACTTTATCTCCTATTCCTTGACCTCTGAGTGAAAAGTCACGGGGTTAAGGGATAGTGGATAGGAGAATTCAAAAGGACTTAGGAGAAGAGACTGCGGTACTTTAGAGAATTCGAATGCACTTTCACTATCTGACGTGTTTATGATGCGCCAGCGGACATCATTGTGTGCGTCTGCTGCTGTGGGGAAACTATGGAAACTACAGTGTTCTAATCTATACAACGGACTATGGATGTTTAATAAGAACGAGGGACTCATCTAGAGACTCTGCACCGTGCTCTGATGCTGTTGTTTTATGCTTTATGAACGTGGACAACAGAGAAACATATTCTTCATGACCAAAGTTGTAATTGAAATAAAAAAGGAAAGGGAAATGTATTCTCGTCACCCTCTCCCTCCGGTCCACATTAATACAAATGATCCCAATACGTATGATTGTATGAAAAGATCTTAAAATCAATACAAATGTATTTATTATAAATGTTAGTCCTTAACATCTATCACTGTGTACATCACCATTCAAACATCTTTTAAAAGTTGAGCAAACCCCACACAGCTCAGTGAAATGTTGACTTTATTTGATAATTTCAGTAAAAACTAACGTTCATATTTCTCTTTTTGATTATAATACTGATGAACGTTCAAAACAAAGCACTTTGGCAACTTACCAAATACGTTTTAAAATGCTTAATAAGCACCGTAACTTTCATGATATCATTTCTCTGTCATAATTGTTTGTTTCCGTGAACGACCACTGTTGTGTGACGCAAATGCTGAGGCTGCAAGGCATTGTGGGGCAGCATTTTCTCCTCTCCTTTCGGTAATGGAGGTCCAGTGGTTCCTAAGCTAAAGGAGGTTATAAAAGAAGTTTGAAACCTCCTTTCCTTTCATTTGGAGAATTGGAACGGCACTTATCATGGCTGCAACTGACGTACTTCCGGGTCATTTCACTTGGTTAGGAAGGTTCCTAAGCTAAATGGACTATTGGAACGCAACCCCGGAGTTTTGAGAGAGCCGGCTTGAAAGTCAATTTCTCTTCAAAATATAATTGATTGCCAGCCTCCCTTGTCCTTGGTTGGCTTGCTAGCTCGTTGGTAAGGTAACTGATTTCTTCTAATGTGCCTGTATCTGGCGCTGAGTCGCCATATTCCTTTCATGAACCACTTCCTGATATCCATTGTTGCAGATAAATATAAATGATAATAGCCAAACTAACCTAGCAAGAGTAAACTGACAGGCTGCTGTGCCGCATCTCACTCAAAAACCCACACGACTCAACCCATCGAAAAACCAGTCTCGCGCGCAGCCTTTCATTCGGAATTTCATTCAGAATTTCATAGCAAAATAAAAAAATGACATTAAACTAATCTTTCAACATAGTTTAAAACAAAAATAAATATTAGGACAAAGCCCTACAAATAACAACAATAAACATAATAATAAAACAATTAAAATGTTGTATTCAGCCCTGATTAAAACAGCGGGCCCAAATCCTGGATGGGCGGGCCCAAATCCTGGATAGGCGGCCCCTGACGCCGGGTCTGCTATAGGGCAGCACATTGGTCAGAACCAGCCCTGGTGCCATCCCCACAGCACCCCCCATTTGAAACATGTTCCCACGGCTATGAGCGGGAGGTAAGGTTGTAACAAATTCAGAAGTGCTAAAACAATTGAAACCCAATTTGCACCAACATGTACGGTGGCCCTGAAGTGCAAGACACCACAGCATTTCAGAAAACACCACAGCATTTCACAAAACGCCACAGCATTTCACAAAACACTACAGAATTTCACAAAACACAACAGCATTTCACAAAACGCCGCAGCATTTCACAAAACACAACAGCATTTCAGAAAACGCCACAGCATTTCACAAAACACAACAGCATTTCAGAAAACACCACAGCGTTTCACATTGGACGGAAAGGGTATTCCTTTAGGGAGAACACTTCTTGTTTATGATTGGACAGAGCCAGCAAGAGAAGCACTGCTGTGATTGGTTGTTTTTGCTGCCAGTCAAGAAATGACGCTTCGTGATTGGTCAACGCCCGACAGCGCAATATGTCCCAACCTATGGTCCCAACACATCAGCCGTTAGCACACACTCAGAGCTCACAGCCCCTCATATCTGTTCAGAAACTGGACAAAAGTTAAACATGTACAAACCACAGACTGTCTATGTCATGGCGAATACAGTCGCTGCTTTATTTATGTCTGTATGACGTTGTTGTGAGTGTGAACGGAGCAGCTACAGGTTAGTTTAGCCTGATGGATCCAATTCCATTCAGAAAACATGCATTTTAAAAGTTTTTCGCCTGCCGTCTTGTCTGCAGACTTGTCAAAGTGTTAATTCATGGTTTTTACTAACCGTTATCAGTGTGTAGTTACTTCGGCATTACTTTGAAACGTGTATTACAATTAAATCACGGTCAAATATGTTCATTTTGTTGTAGTTGGTATCTCCCAGCGCCATATAGATAGATTATTATTACTAGATATTCTATCTATATGGCGCTGGTATCTCCCATAGGATTTACATGGAGATACGCCCCGCCCCCTCTCCAGCGCGTCTTGTTTGAATGACAGGAGCAAACACAGCTGACAGCCGCGGTGAAACTCGAGCGATTAGGGCGATGCGAATATTGGGTAGTCTACCATAGTATTTCCATGGAGATAAGCCCCTTAACACTAGAACCGCCAGAGGTCGCTGTATACCTAAAACCGCCAACGGGTCAAATGTACCCGCTATTCATTTTCAAGGTGCAATGTTGTTTTATTTATCATTCTAGAACAGTGAGTTTTGATCGCATAGGGATGAAACTTATACCAATAGAATCTGTGGACTCTCGGCTTTTCATATGACATAGTTTGTGCATGATAGCTTGAAGTATAAAATATCGCTACCGTGAGTTATGTGCAAAGTGTCTCTCTCGCTCTCTCTCTCTCTCTATCTCTCTATCTATCTATCTATCTCTCTCTCTCTCTCTATCTATCTCTCTATCTATATGGAACCGCAGTAGACAAAAGGCGTTGCTATAGCAACACGTCATGTTTACGCTGCATTTTCTATGAGGTAAATATTACCCGCTGGCGGATATAGGTATAAATAGCATTTCTTTTTGGGCATTTTTTTTCAATCGGACTTCATATTGATCATTTTTCACAACAGACGGTGCTACATAAAACACTTTCAGGAACTGGGAGACTTTAATATTTTATTGAAAAAAAGTTACATACAATCAAAAAACAGCTGCGGGTAAAATTGACCCGTTGGCGGTTAGTGTTAAAAACCATGAATTAATAAGGCATTCATTCTGTGTTTACTCCTGTCATTCAAACAAGACGCTGGAGAGGGGGTGGGGGCGATCGATCAGGCTAAACTAACCTGTAGCTGTTCCGTCCACACTAACAACAACATCATACAGACATAAATAAAGCAGCGACTGTATTCGCCATGACATAGACAGTCTGTGTTTTGTATATGTTTAACTTTTGTCCAGTTTCTGAACAGATATGAGGAGCTGTGAGGTGCTAACAGCTAATGGCTGATGTGTTGGGCCAATCACGAAGCGTCATTTCTTGACTGGCAGCAAAAACAACCAATCACAGCAGTGCCTCTCTTGGCTCTGTCCAATCACAAACAAGAAGTGTTCTCCCTAAGGAATACCCTTTCCGTCCAATGTGAAATGCTGTGGTGTTTTGTGACATGCTGTGGTGTTTTGTGAAATGCTGTGGTGTTTTCTGAAATGCTGCGGCGTTTTCTGAAATGCTGTTGCGTTTTCTGAAATGCTGTTGTGTTTTCTGAAATGCTGTTGCGTTTTCTGAAATGCTGTTGTGTTTTCTGAAATGCTGTGGCGTTGTGTGAAATGCTGTGGCGTTTTGTGAAATGCTGTAGCGTTTTGTGAAATGCTGTAGCGTTTTGTGAAATGCTGTGGTGTTTTGTGAAATGCTGCGGCGTTTTCTGAAATGCTGTTGCGTTTTCTGAAATGCTGCGGCGTTTTCTGAAATGCTGTTGTGTTTTCTGAAATGCTGTGGCGTTGTGTGAAATGCTGTGGCGTTTTGTGAAATGCTGTAGCGTTTTCTGAAATGCTGTCGCGTTTTGTGAAATGCTGTTGTGTTTTCTGAAATGCTGTGGTGTCTTGCACTTCAGGGCCACCATAAAAATGTGTTATTTGTTGTGAAATGTTCAAATATCCTGACTCAAAGGAGATAAACCTGAAAGCTTTACGACGCAGGTAATGGAATAACGAAACGCTGATATCACTGAGGGAACCAAAGAATTGAGAAAAATGTTTTTGGCAAGACAGGTGAAAATACGATTTAAAGCTGAATAAGAAAGTGCTCAATGAGGGAGAAACTGAGAGAAGGAAGATGAGAGACAGGCTTATGGGAAAGATAAATGGGGAGGACAGTCAAGCAATCAGACGGACATGCAGAAGGAAACTTAAGGTAGATGGAGAAGATTGGGAGGGGACGTGGCAAATATGGATAGAGAGCACGGGGCTCAAAGGCAGAGGTTGGCTTAGAGGTTGGGGGGCAAAGAGACGAGTGAGAGCATGAAAGAGAGAAGTGGAAGGGATGACAGAGGCAGAAGAAAGGGGGAGAGGGGGGTTGAGGCAGTGTACGAGAGAAGCAGAAGGGAGGGAATGATGGATGGATAGAAGGTGGTGAAATGGAGCGGTGGGCATAGTGGTGATGGATGTTGCAGCAGCCCGCAGACCCTTTATGTCTGCCTCGGTCCCCTTGAGTACAGTGTGTGTGGTCAATCCAAACTCATGTGTATATTAAGTAAATAGTGTGTATGCATGTGCACAGAGTTCTCAAACGTTTTAGTCATGGGAAGATACTGTCCATACAATCTTAAAAGCTACTCTGTGTATGTGTGTGTAAGAGTGTGAGGTAGTCAGTGGACAGTAAGTGTCATCTGGTCTAAGTGCTCTCTCTGTAATGGTAGGGCTAGTTTCTCTATGACAGCTCTATAAAGAAAAGTATGGGTCAAATGCCCCTGAAGTTGTTGCTGAAGGAAGGTCCTACATTTAGTAATTATGATCTACACACCTGTACACGTTGAAGGAACCGGAAGGACTTTCCTTGGAACTAAGTTAGACTCTTGAGGGACTGTTCAGTCCTTTATGATAGTACATATGTATTGGTGGGATTCTGGGTATTTTGAGTATATATTTGCATGCTAGCTAGGCTATTTGCACCGTTACAAATTAATACACAGCCATGCAAACCTGCTGTATTTTCATGTTCTGTCTTGAGGTTGTTGTGGTTGGGACATCACATGACTGACCAGCAACAGAGGGTCACACACTACAACCTTGTTTTACCAGAAGGACCCAGATCAACGCGTTCATCTCTCATTCACATGCGTCGGCTGAATCTTCCCGTTAGATGATCAAAAAAGTCCAGATATACGAACTTAAAATGTGACAGAAGTATATGTGTAATTGAGAGTTGGAGGTCAATATAATTGACAACATCATAATGTGTTGCTAAGTGAGTACCAGCAGGGGAACAGCAGAGAGAACAATCAGAAAAGAAGTACAATAGACAAGTGTTTGAAGACTGGAAAGGACAGGAATCAAAGTAAGGATGATAACGACATTAAAACGATAATTTGCTCTAGGGAAGTTGTTCTATATCGGCTAAGCCCCTAGGAAGTGCACCATACCTTGATGCAAATGTCGGTAGTGGCCAAACAGAGGAACTACAACTTATGTGTCAGTCTGAGATGTCGTTGGGCCCAAAAATACTTTTCCCCATTGACTTAAATTTGGCAAGAGACTTCTGTAAATCAGAGGTTAATTTGTATGAACTAAATCGACTATTAAGAACGAACATTTGCATAGCCCTTATTTAAGTCATTAGGGTCCTTCTCCATTTATTTGAGTCGAGAGCAAGAAATTAGAGGTGGGGCTTGAGGAAAACTCAGGTGCGCACGCTTTATGGGCCCAGATATGGGTACTTTTGCTATCGAAATTCAGGCCAATTTGGATTCATGCTCCACCAAGCAACTTTCATAGAAATGAACTGTGTCCTGCCTCCAACGCTGTTTCCAGTTCTCATCATCCATATATGAGATCAGCTTCGCTTTAACTATGCAATAAGGTTCATGGGGTGATCAATCTCCCTGTAACTGAAGGCTCCATTAACAGCACAAAGCAGTGGAAACCAAATGTAATGTGTCCTGTGCAGTGTTAGTGCATTTTTTCGAATGTAAGTAGCGAGCACAGGAAGTAACTAAAAATCCCAGATGACGTCGATTGCTCATTTGAATAAAGTTTTCTGGTCGTGTAAAGGCTAAAGTTGTTGCAAGTAAAAAGCTCTGAGGATAACTGAAAAGCAAACTGGTTCTCTTTGCAACAGTAGCACAGATAGTACCACTTTGAAATGCCAGAGGAGAAAGTTGAAAATATGTCTATTGCCACTTTAACCAATCATCTTGTAGCTGTCAGCCTTTAAACCGTTTTTCTCTCTCGGACTGCTGTCAGCTGTAATTTCAGTGGTCGATTGAGGCGATCCACCTCCAGCCCTCCGGTGCTCGTCAGACCTTAAGAGTGTGACACAGCTAAAGTTACAGCCTGCTGAGCTGTTTGGCAGTCCTGCTGTAGGTCACATCTTTTTAACACTTCTTCTGGTCCTCGGCTCTCTATCAGGGCACATTGCTGTTTCATTAGATTACCTAACCATGAAAATGTACTTCCACCCTATTGTCTAATTGCCAAATACTTGCAAAACTTTTATGTTGGTCATAACCCCCTTTGATTTTCTATCATAACGTCTCCTTAATGGGGCAATTGATATAAAAAAAGGTAATGAATGTGTGTTTCACTTCATCATTTTGTAGTCTAGCCTGTATCTACGATTATATAAATTGTCAATAAATCAGTTTTGTTTTGTGGTTAGAGGCCCTATTATGCTTTCTGGGGTTTGCTCTGTTCTGTAGTGTGATATAGATTTGTGTGCATGTAAATCAGGGGTGTCAAACTCAATTTCATCGCGGGCCACAATCGCATAAAGGTTGCACAAGGGCCGGTTGTAACTATATAAATATACATATAAAATAATGTATTATATTACATTATTGCCTCTGAATTGGATTATTATCGGATAGAATAATAACTTAGTAATTAACTATGTCTGAAAGCAGAAGTCCAGGGCAAATAATTGCAAGTCTCTTCAGTGCACCTGTCACAAAACGAGATGCATTGTGGGGCATGTAGTTTATGGGAAACCTGCTTCTGTAAAGTGGCATGTAACCGTATAATAAACTTATTATATTCTTTACAAGCTCTTGCGGGGCCACATAAAATGAAGTCGCGGGTCAAATATGAATCTGAAAATGTGTAAAATATGTCCTCTTTTATAAGTTGATTGTTAGAAAAATGTAATTAAATAGGGACAATTCCTGTCACAATTTAATCAACCACATGGTGTCAACTTTATTGTAGATCAAAGAAAATGACAGAGGCAACCAAAGCAAAGGAGAAATAATGGGCAAAAGGTTGCAAATAGTAGAGTAAAGAGAAGTAAGATTAGAGGGTGGATAGATGGGTGGTTCCATCAGATGACTAATATTACACAGGTGGAGCAGGTGAGGCATTATGGGGCCAGTTGGAAAGATGCAAAGACGGAAAGCAGGAGGACAAAGACAGACAGCTAAGAGAGTGGCCTGCCTTTTGTCTAGCTTACTGAGTGTAGACAACTGATAGAGATTAATGTATTGAGTGGGTCGGCGGCGGGGAGAGAAAGCGTTCCAGACTGGCAGTGCGTGGGTTGGATGCATGATTGATGGAGGGAGCAACTCAGGGCAGGGTACGACGAAAGAGGGCGAGTGAAGGGGTAGTTAGGGGCGAGAGGAAGAGCTGAGGAGTACGGCGTCATGAGTGTGGTCGACAGCAGGACGGTAGATTGATGAGGGCTGAGACGGAGGGACGGCAAGATGGACTAAGAGCCGTAGAATGAGGGGGAGGGTCGTGGATTGATGGCAAAGTGCAGAGAGGTAGAGCTGCCTGTGAGGGTAAGATTCAAATGACAGCGAGGCATCACCAAAAGAGCGTTAGTAGAGGTAGGATTTAAGTTTTTCAGACTGCTCGTGACAAATCCAGGTTTCCATTTTCATGAAGTGTGCAAATAACTTGCCGCCAAATGCATGCTGGGATATGCATTTATTCCACATGGTTTTGAAGTAGCTCCAACACCACACCCACTTCATCAAATTCCCCTCATATTATGGTTGTAAAGTGTGGTGAAATGTAAATTGAGTGTGTGTTTGAGCAAAACACACACGCACGCACACACACACACACACACACACACACACACACACACACACACACACACACACACACACACACACACACACACACACACACACACACACACACACACACACACACACACACACACACACACACACACACACACACACACACACACACACACACACACACACACACACACACACACACACACACACACACACACACACACACACTCTATTTCCCCTACCATGGAGATAAGCGGTAATGAGCTCCGCCGGCACCTTCAACACACCTCTCACGGTCCTGCAGCTGTATATCTCTCCGCTGCCACATTCTGTCCATTCTCTTATCTTCTGGCCTCTCACCTCTATTACTCTTAACCATTCCTCTCCTCTTCGAAACTTCCCCCTTCCTCCCTTCCTTCGACTTTGCTCCCTCTCATCAACTTACTTTTCGTTCCTTTTACTCCGACCACTGCTCTTTATCTCCCCTTTACAACTAATTTCTGTCAGCCATTTTCTACCTTTAATATTTGCTCACAGAAGACTCAAGTAGACATTGTTCAATTCTGCATATTCATTCTAAGAGGTTTGAGAATTGAACTTGGTAACACATTATATTAAGGTACACAAATTAACCATCAACTAGACACTACACTACCCAGAATCCTCAGCTATCGCGTGGGAATACATCATGTGCTTAGCTTGACAAAGCCCGTGATCAGTCCTCAAGCTCTGTGATTGGTTGACCTACAACTGCATTAGGAAAAAAAACGTTTCGTAAAAGAGAAAATCATACTTTATTCAGCAGTGCCTGCTTTATTCTTTGAAAGTCATCACATGAATGCATTGGAATTAATGGTTTGGCTGCATTACATATTACACATCTGTCGTAGTTCTTTATTTATCTACAGAGATCAAGCATCAGAATAGACCGGAAACTATTCTTTTACCGTTCTGTTTTAATTTCACAATAAAGTTAGTCGTAATAATTTGTTTTGATATTATTGTTTTTTATTTACTACTAGACCGCTGGGTCATGTTAAGACCATCTTTTCTGTGTTGCTGTGGATTTTTTCCATCGCTTTTGTGTTACAAATATCAAAACAATAACAAAATATATCCGTCGTAAACTAAACCGGAAACAGCAATATATTTTATTTTGTTAACACTGTAAACTTGACAGCTTTTTAACCCGCACCTCCTACTGGTTAAAGCACGTTATTACACGTTTAGAGTAATTCCAATGCAGGAAGGTTGTGTAATGACTGTTTTAAAGAGCATCTTGCAGGTTTTTATTTTTTCTACATTTATGCTTAAACTTGCTTGAAAATTACACTTAAAAAAGTGAATGCAGGATTTGATATGTTTTACGAGACATAAGGGCAGGAATTCAGAGGGAAAGGAGCAGAGGCGCGGGAAGGTATTTTGAGTGGGGGTGCTGAGGTGCTGGACTCCAGTGAACACTATTACGGGCACTATAGAGCACGCACAAAAAAACTCCCCACACGCAAACACACAGTAAACCCGCGACTGTTACAATGAAGGCTCGATAATAAGCTCACGGCATATAGGCAGGGGTAAAGTGCTATTTTTACGAGTGGGGAGTGGACCTCACCTCCTCTAGGGGGGTCCGGGGGGATGCTCCCCCGGGAAGATTTTTTTTAAATATTGAAGTTAAAAGCATCAATCTGGTGCACTTTGAGAGCAACATTAAGACATCTATGGATACATCTCTCAATACCCAGATGAAACACAACTGTAAGCAGATGTTCTTTTTCTTTATGGATATTTTACAAATCACTCCCCTTTCAAACTGTATTCTTGTTTTACTGCCATATAGTATTTCATAATTGTTTTTCCTTTATTCTCTTATTTTTTTTATAATGATCATATGAAGGTGTGCCACGGAAATAATCTTTTGAATAATTTTTGACCAAACCGTTTGAGACCCACTGAGATAACTTAGACTAAAGTTAACTATCTAAACACTCAGAGTCCTTTAGCTCACCGGAGAGCTCTCCTCCAGCTTGTTGTGGAACAAACAGCTCCGTATGTCCGTTAGTGCAGCTAGCTAACCAGATGCTAACAACATGGTCCCTGCTGCTGGCACCGGTCCCTCTCTCTCTCCCCCTCTCTCACACACACTAAATGAGCTATTTCCGCACACACACAGAGCCGCGAGCTTGAATGACACAAGCACACTTTTATTTCCATCCAACTCTCTGATTGGTCTGGTGTCTTGCCTCTGTTGCATTCACTGAACACGGGAAATTACAGTCCTGCCGTCCTTTCTAGTGTCTTGATGAGGTTCACGTAAAGCATGGGTAATGTATTATATTATTGAGGTAGAATTGTCCGGGGCTACAGAAAAAACATTCGGGGCAGGCCAAAATATAATTTTACCAACAATGTGGAATTTATTGGCTACATATTACACAGATTATGCACAGCGGGAGCAGCAATAACCGTCAAATAATAATTCTGACAGGGGAGCTCCGCACCCCCTGCCTGCCGCTAGGGGGTGCTGCAGCGCCCTCAGCACCCCCCTTCCCGCGCCCATGGAAAGGAGCAATTTTGAGCTCTGCTCTTAAAAACGGCTTTTTTTTAAGGTCATACGTCAAACGCGTCATATTACATCACGCAGGGGACACATCTCCGCTCTCTGACCGCGGGTATAGTGGAGTTACGTTGAGTAGAGCGGTTGTGTTTTAAGGAGCTGGTATTTTTCGGTAGTTTTACATTGCATTTCACCATTTATAATCATGGTGCAGTATTGTGTTTGTGCAGGTTGCACAAATACCAGCCTGTCAGGACATCGAGTCCACAGTCAAAAGGACCGGAGCTAGCGTTCGTTCCTGGGTGCGTTGTGCATCCACCTCCCTGCAGCACATACTCTCCACAGCTTTATCAGGAAACCGTATTACTTCTATCTCCCCCCCCCGCCTTCGCTGCTCTCTCTCTCTCTCCTCCGGTACTGTGTTGTTTGTGTGTGCGTGGCGGCTGTCACTCCTGGCTCCCGGCTCAACCTCCACTCACCTGCTGCAATCAGCTGTGCACCCTCCCCGACTACACACCTGCTTTCCATCAAGCCATTTACATCGACATATCAACGGAGGCTCCACAACCTTTCTCCGCCAGATCGTCAAGTATCAGCCGTATCTCGTGTCTCCCCTCCGGTACACAGCACCATAGTGTGGAGTTGCATTAGGTAACGCGAGATACGGCTGATACTGTACTTGCGCATTAGTTTCTGTTATGGATCAGTATCAACAGTCCTGCGAGTAACGTTACTATATTATCAATGCTACTTTAGTTATAGCCTGATATATGATAGCTAACTTTACAATGTTGGGATGTGACGTTAGCTAACATTATGTAGCTAACGCCGGTCACTCACCAAGATAGCTGCCCAGTTCTCCACTGGTTCTCCACACACCACAGCTCAATTTTTCTCCGATGGCCGTTATTTCTTCTAATCCTTGGCTGCTCCTGGTCTCTTGGACGCCTAGCAGGCTCATAATTATAAGGTTGTGGTCCGTCATATGCATTCGAATATTCATGTTCAACTTCTTCTGTGTCTTCTGTGTCGAAACTAGTATTGGGATCCATGTTTATTAATACGTTACACCGGCCGCTCTCCCCCTTGTGTCCCCCGTTTTACGTCACACGCGGGAGGTCACGTGCCGAGGCTTTTTTATGCGGAAGTGAACATTTCTTACAAAAACGACGCCAGATGTCACTGTAGTGTATATTTCTGTATATTTTTGGGAAAATCTAGTGTATTCATCATTTTCCTACACATTTACTCACAGGTGTCTTTAACCTGGAAGTTGCTCTTTAAAATGCCTTTTTCTTAATGTCTTTCATTTTTGTAAAGCACTTTTGAATGTTTCATATTTGATGAAAACATTTAAATGTTAAGAGTACAGTACATACAAAATAGTGGGAAAGTAGAAGGTCAATGATATAAAGAATAGAAAATATCAAGAAGATACTGTAAATTATATCTAGAATAAAACAGTTTAGTGCCTGATAGGAGGATGTGCTAACTAATAAGGCTTTATTCAAACGTTAAAGAATACTTTAGGTTAAGGTCTTCTTTTAAATAAGAAAAAAGCTTTGGGGGTATCTATCTACAGATAAATATTAAGCCTGACAAAGTCTAATATATTGCATTGTTTGTTTTGGAACTTGACAATCAACTTTCCTGCAATGTTAACTATGTTGAAGCACTTATTTTAAACGAAATTATACATATTTATTATACTCTTAGATGTATGTAGATAATACATGTGCAGAATACGACAGTTTAATGGTGGAAGTATACACACATATTGATAGATGTCTTGTAATGCACTGTTGAGGAACCTGTGACCCAAGTTTTTCATTCATTGCATAACTACACCGTAGTTGTGTATTATGATATGTCAATAAACCTTAGAAAATCTTGAAATCTTGAAAGGGATGTGCAAAATAGCAATTATATACAGTCTTTAATGAACGCTTAGAGAATAACGAGTAAAGAATATGCTTTACACGGATCTGCAGATAAATATTTAGTCTTCTCAAGCACCAACTATCAAATATCTTGCCTGATTGTTGGCACTTGACAATCACCTTCACGGACACGTTCGATTCCTGTTTTGAATAGTGGGCCGTCGATGGGTTTCATTCCATTTCAAAGTGCTTTTTGACGCTCTGTGTAAACTTTGCGCACTGCCACACCTACATCCAATCACAGAGCTTGAGGACTGATCACGGGGTTTGTCAAGGTTTTTTTTGTCAAGGGTTTGTCAACCCCGACAATAGCTGAGGATTCTGGGTAGTGTAGTGTCTTCTGCCATCCAAAAACTCCGAAAAAATATTTGTTTCTCCGAATCGAAGGGGGCAAATACAAAAGGATTGTACACAATTCAAACCAATCAATGTTGTGTAATTAACAAGGATAATCTGGTGTTTTTGAGTTGATGAGTAGTGCAGATATCACTGTAAAATAAATCGACAGTAAGGAGCATACTTCCTTCCGGGTGTAAAATTCTCCGTTATCCAATGGGAATGGACGCTCGTAATACAATAAAGGGGACATGATCATTATCTTTTAAATAACGTTAACTAAAGGGAACAATCTATTTCACATAGCTGAAGCTCTGGCCTTCCTTAAAAACTAACTAATTTAATAAAAATCACAGTTGTATTACACACAATGCATTGTTTTTTGAGAACAAAAATTCGTAACTAATGTAATTTTTACATTCTGACAAAAAATAAAAATGATTTAGAATACAAATAAAATAAAAGAAGCCTCCCGTGAGTTACTACAAGCTATAAAGTAGATTTAAAAAACGTTTTATTGAATAAAAGTTCACTGTGGGACGTTGTAGAAATGCGTGTGTGCACCACGACAAAGGGGCCTCATTCACTTTACATAGGGGTTGTTTGCGTGGTGCCGACACGTAAATGTAATAAAGTTTGTGACTCCACCACGCAATGTGGGGTTAAGGAGTTGTGGTGGAGTCACGCATTCTGGTGAGATCAGGTTTTCCTAAACGATAGCCGGGGATTCTGGGTAGTGTAGTGTCTTCTGCCATCCTAAACTCCGAACAAATATTTGTTTCTCCGAATCGAAGGGGAAACATACAAAAGCATTGCACACAATCTAAACCAATCAATGTTGTGTATTTATCAAGGATAATCTGGTGTTTTTTCGTTAATGAGTAGTGCAGATATCACTGTCAAATCAATCGACAGTAAGGGGAATACTTACTTCCGGGTGTACAATTCTCCGTTATCCAATGGGAGTGGACGCTCACATTGCCTTTAAATGCTGCCGACCAACCCAGTCTCATGGCATTTCGTGTTCACCAACACGATTTTTAATCTATTGATTCGTGTTCACCAACACGATTTCCCCCTTTTTTTCGTGTTGCACAGCACGATTTTAAAAGCAATGTATTTCTACTGGTAATGTGTTTCGTGCCTGCAGCACGTCTGTTTCTCCGGTCGGGTCGTGGAAGACCGGAAGCTGTGTGGTTCATAAAAACATGTTCTTACTCAATATCAAGCCACAATTATTGCTTTTATTTTAAATCGTATAATTTCGGACTTTTGTTTCCGTCTGTGAGGAAAATCAATGGGGCTCAGAGCCTCAGAACACTGAAATCTGTATTTTTTCAATCTTTTTTTCCTTCTAATTTGTTATTCTTTTCAAAATAACACACTGTTATTTACTCACCAATAACACACAATTATCCTTGCTTTTATTTATTGGTTTAATTCCATAATCTCGGGCTTTGTTGGCGTCCTTCAGGAACTGAATTTCAAAATAAAAATAACCGGAAACAGACGTAGGCATTTCGAGCGCTTACCCAAGATCCTCAGCTATGGTTTAAGCTCGCTGATTGGATGTTTTAGCCGCAATGCATGCTGGGATTTGGTGTTTATATGATATGAAATCCGGAAAACATTTTTAAATAATAAAATAATACTTAATTCCGAGTGTTCTTGCTTTTCTCTTTGAAAGTCATCACATAACGGCATTGTAATACACGGTCCGGCTGCATTACATATTACAGATCTGCCGTAGTTCTTTATTTATAGAGCCCTGATGAGAAGACCTTTGGAAAAACTGGAAGAAATGCCGCCGAAACTGAATACTTAACGTGGATCATAAATATATCAACAATTAAACAACATCTTCAATTTCTCTTCACACAATACGTCTCCTCGGAGTATCAACCTTAATTCGGCTGACTTTTATATTTGATCTAATTCGTAGATAGGTTATATTTACACCATAACGGTGCACAGCTGATATAAAAGGACTTTGATTTTCTTTGAATATAAGAATGTAAATACTGAGTCTGAAATAGTATAGCAATATGCTATAAAATTATGTGAAAACATGTATAAAACTACACATTTTCAGATGTTGTACGATAAGTGTCCTACACTAATAATACAAAGTTATTATAGCTGTGTGTACCTTGTGTTCACCGCCTAGTGGTTAAAGCACGTTATTGAATTATTGTTTTTATGTATTATATTTGATTACAAAAATATTAAGAGTACATACTTTCATAGGGGGAAAGTAGAAGGTCTGTGATAGAAATATAGAATATAAAAAATCAAGAAGATACTGTAAGTGATCTCTACAATAAAACAGTTTAGTGCCAGATGTACAAAGATAATAGGAGGATGTGCAAAACAGAAAAACGAATTAACCTTTATTTAAACATTAAATAATACTTTAGATTAAGGTTCTCTTTTAAATAAGAAAAAAACTTTGGGGGTATCTACAGATAAATATTAAGCCTGACAACGTACTTAACGTCTAATATATTGCTTTCCTGCAATGTTAACTATGTTGAAGCACTTATTTTAACTGATATTATACATATGAATTATACTCTTATGTATGTAGATAGTATAAGAAATGTGCAGAATATGACAGTTTAATGGTGGAGGTACAAACCCATGTTGATAGATGTCTTGTAATGTGCTGTTGAGGAACCTGTGACCCAAGATTTTCATTCATTGCATACACCGTAGTTTTGTATATGATATGTCAATAAACTTTGAAAATCTTGAAATCTTGAAAGGGATGTGCAAAATAGCCATTATACAGTCTTTAATTAACTATTAGTGGAGAATAACGAGTAATGAATATACTTTATTACTCGTTTCCATTCATGTCAATTGCAGATAAATGTTTAGTCTTCTCAAGCACCAACTATCAAATATCTCTCCTGATTGTTGGCACTTGGCAATCAGGTTAACCTCTGAATTGTGGAGTAGAATTACAAAGTAACAATGAGCTGTCACGTGGGTATATATTAATGTTGCGCATTATGGACACAAGCGATTTTCACCCATTTATTAATTATATGTTTTACATTTGATAACACCAATGTGTTTAATACTGGCAACTTCTAATTGTGGGAAAAACGAAAACATTCAGTAGAGACGTCCCATGGAACATTTTGCGAAACACAATAGCCAGCATGTGTAGTTCTGGGGGGGGGGCGTTCGATTCCAGTTTTGGATAGTCTGGCGTGGTTTTGTTCCATTTCAAACAGCTGTTTGACGCTCGGCGTAACCTTGGCGCACTGCCACTCCAACATCCAATCCCAGCGCTTGAAGATTAATCACGGGGACTGTAGTCCTAAACGATAGCTGGGGATTATGGGTAGTGTAGTATCTTCGGCCATCCTAAACTCCTAGAGGCCTACGTCTGTTTCCGGTTATTTTTATTTTGAAATTCAGTTCCTGACGGACACCAAAAAAGCCAGAGATTATGGAATTAAACCAATAAATAAAAGCAAGGATAATTGTGTGTTATTGATGAGTAAATAACAGTGTGTTATTTTGAAAAGAATAACAAATTAGAAGGAAAAAAAGATTTAAAAATACAGATTTCAGTATTCTGAGGCTCTGAGCCCCATTTATTTTCCTCACAGACGGCAACAAAAGTCCGAAATTGTACGATTTAAAATAAAAGCAATAATTGTGGCTTGATATTGAGTAAGAACATGTTTTTATGAACCACACAGCTTCCGGTCTTCCACGACCCGACCGGAGAAAAAGACCTGCTGCAGGCACGAAACACATTACCAGTAGAAATACATTGCTTTTAAAATCGTGCTGTGCAACACGAAAAAAATGAGAAAATCGTGTTGGTGAACACGAATCAATAGATTAAAAATCGTGTTGGTGAACACGAAATGCCATGAGACTGGGTTGTGCCGACACAAACGAATGCCGTGCTTCCATGAGCGTCAAATCCCGCCGCAGATGGGAATACATTGCAATCAGTTGAAAGCTATTTGCGTCCCTTTATGAAGCTGAATGAGCCTAGGAGCAGTGTTGAAAGTGTGCCGGTCCTACCCGGTCCTTAGTACCGGTAAGAGATTTCCAGGCGGTCTGGAGGACCAGGAAGAATTGACAGCTCCACCCGTGGAATTTATACTACGAAGGGCAGATATTTTGGTTTGGATTACTGGTCTGGGGGAAGCTCGCGAGTGTGTGTGTGTGTGTGTGTGTGTGTGTATACGTGTGTGTTTGTGTATTTTTGCGTTTGTGCGTATTGTGTTTGTGTCCCGGGGAAAACACTAACGAGAAACACCGGCTGTTGTTATGCCTGCTGTGACCTCAAGTTACTCCGTTCTCCGCTTGTAATTATGCTGTTACAAGCTTCTAAGTTGTATTTATCATCTGAATTTGCCGAAACAAGTTTCATATTCTGAAAGCCAAGACTTTGTTTATTTAAAATCAAACAAAACACCCGAACCCCGAAAAACTATTTTTTTACGCAAATCCACGTTTATTTTGAAATGAGCCGTTGCGACTTCCGACTGATTTCGATAGAGCGGGTCACATATTAGCTTTTTCCCACTTGATCAGAACAGCGGGAGGAGAAAAGAATGGAGTGACTGAATGACAGCTAGAAAATTAGGCTACGTGGTAATTAAAGCAAAAATGCAAACGACGACTCTTCAGATGTTTAAGAGAAATGAGAGAGATGAAGAAACTCAGAATGTGCTTAAAATTTGAAAAACAACGCCCACAGATGACACAGGTGATGATGCTTATTTAGCCCAGAGAATGGACATGAACATGGCCATGATGAATATAATAAGTTAGCTAACTAGCAAACTGTATATCTCTATATGGGGTGCCCAACCAGTCGATCCCCAGTCGATCTCGAGATGTCTAAAAGTAGAACAACAATATTCTGTTTTATCGTTAATGTCCTACAACAGGGGTGGCCAAACTTTTTGGCTCAGGGGCCACAATGATGTATCAATGTGACAGCTGGGCCAGGGGGCATTGTTTGGTTCCGTCTTGATTCATGTCGGGCTGAGGGTTGTTTTAATCTTATTCTCCCCCGCGCGGGGCGACCTCCACGCGCAGCTGCGACGACCAGGGAGGAAGGGACTTTTCGCGGCGCGCACGGCGTGTGGACAGTGGGGGATAACATAAATTAAAATTGGATCGTTGTATTTTAGACTTTAAGGCTTTTTAAGATCAGCGCAGGAACCCTGGCTCATTTATACCAATATTGGACAGGCCACATTAAACACATCAACGGTCCGCATGTAGCCCGCGGGCCGTAGTTTGGCCACCTCCAGGCCCGGTTCTACGGGGGTGCATAAGGGTCCCAGTTGAATGTTATGCACCCTCACTTGAAAAAGAGAAGGGAGTGAAAAATATTACATATACAATAACAATAATAATAATAATAATAATAATAGTAGTAGTAGTAGTAATATGAAGAAGAAGAAGAAGAATATAGTTGAAAATAAAATAAACTGTAATTGTGTTCAAATATTGTGGTCAAATAACTATAGTTAATAATCCCCCCCCCCGTCAACGATCGCCGACGTCTTGGTTCAAAAAAGGTTGTGCACCCCTGCTCTATATAGTCAATGGCTATCTTACTCAGAACACAACATGTACACAGCATACTATTTTAACATTAAATATTTTGCTTTGATATCTTCTATTTTAATCTGCACATTGTGGCATACATTTTATTTTATTAGTATTTTAATTTATGTAACCAATATTCTGAAAATTCAAAGAAAGACAGAGACTTGTACATTTTTGACTGTCTGCTGAATTTAGTTATACATCTTTATTCTAATTTATAACAGTTGAGGCCCAGAGGGAGGAAGAGGAGACTCAGCCAGAAGAAGTGGCAGCAGGTCCCTCAGAAGCCACCACAGGTGATGCTAGCCCTACTGCATACCCTTCTATATGGAAAGAAGAACAATATGAACAGTTCAAACTGAAAAATGAATGGATGTATGCTCACAATGGAAGGCTAGGCTGTACCCCATGCCATGATGTGAAGGATCTGGGTGTCATGGCCTCCCATGGTGTTAATATTGCTATTCAGTGGGCTGATGGAAAGATAATCCCAGCTGGTCAATCAAGGGATGTCCAGCTTTCATCACTACGCAAAAAAATCAGTGAACACAAGAACTCTGCAGCACATAATGAAGCAGTCAAGATTATTCAGACAGCAAATAAAGATATTCTTCTGAACATGAATGCGAGTAGTCAGGAGTCTGTGTTTGAGTCTACTGCCAAGGTATTCATGACAGCCTATTATGTGGCCAAGAACAACAAGCCTTTCACAGACTTTGAGATTCTGATTGACCTGCAGCATGCAAATTCTGCTGATTTGGGGCGTGTTTTGCATAGCAAAACTGTCTGTGTTGACATAATTGAGCATGTGTCATCACAGATGAAAAAGGAACTTCTAAAAAAGATAATAGAGACCAAGAGCAAAATCACAGTATTGGCTGATGAGTCAACCAGTGTTGGGCACAAATCAACACTAATTGTGTTCCTGAAGGCTAGTGTTGATGGAGACATGGAGCCCATTGCCTTTCCGTTGGACCTGGTTGAGCTGGATAGTATGTCTGCTGCTCATATCAAGGAACAGATTATGGGTTGCTTGCTTAAAAATGGCTTCACTGTTGAGTTGCTGAGAGAAATCCTCATTGGATTTTGCAGTGATGGGGCCAGTGTCATGCTGGGAGTGAAGTCAGGTGTTTGGAAGTTGCTCCAGGATGACTTCCCAGGCATCATACCATGGCACTGCCTTAATCACAGACTGGAGCTTGCTGTTGACCAGGCACTGGATGTGACAGGGGGAACAAAGGACTTCCAGGCATTCATGGACAGCCTATATTCATTATATAGCCAGTCACCAAAAAACATGCGGCAGCTGAGTGAATTTGCTAACAACCTGGACATCGCCCTCAGGAGGATTGGAAAAGTGTTCAGTGTTCGCTGGGCTTCTTCATGGAGGGCAGTCTTTGCAGTTTGGTAGTCTTATCCAGCCTTGGCACAACATTTCCGTGAGGCATCAGAGGATGATACAAGGGACAGCAGAAAGAGGGCCAAATTCAAAGGTCTGCTTTCTAAGTTGTGCTCCATCAACTTCCTGAAAAGTCTTGCACTGATGGCAGATGTTCTGACTTAACTTAAGAACTTGTCAGAAATTCTTCAGAACAGGAAGACCACACTCCCAAAGGCCCATGACATCATGACGACGTATGTCAAACGCATAGAAAGTTTCAATCGCTACCCAGGACAACATGCAGTTGATGCCAGTCAGGCAGAGGAAGTGATGGAATTCAAGGGAGAGGATTTAAGAGTTGGCAGGTCTCCCATCATTGACTCTGCTCAGTTCATCCAAGCAGTGGCAGACAATATGAAAGAAAGACTCTTCACAACCACAGCAAACAGAGCACAGGCCAGTGTTGCAGCCAACCAAAAAGAGGCTTATAACAGCCTTATCAATCAAATGGCAGTCCTCAACCCTGACAACTGGGACCATGACAATCCTCGATTTGGAGATAATGAGGTGAGGTTTTTGTGTGATGTCCTACATGTGAACCAACAATAGGCCCATCTTGGATTCACAGAATACAAGGCCAGTGGAGGAAGAAACATTCCCAACAAAATGAAGAAGTTGCTCATGGCAGTGGCACTGTCTCCAAGCAATGCTGACTGTGAACGGGGGTTCAGCACAATGAATAACATCATAACTGAGTATAGGAGCAAATTTACAACAAAAAATGCAGCAAATCTCCTCTTCATCAGCTCTGTGGGACCACCATGCAGACAGTGGGATCCACTGCCTTATGTGAAGACCTGGCTGGGCAAAGGAAGAAGAGCAGCCCACTCAACAAGCTGCATGGCTCGCCGGTACACAGAAGAGGAGAGCTACTTCAGCCCTCTGTGTAAAATGTGGAAAAGTGTGTAGTTTACCTCCCTCAACATGCCTTGCTAATGGTCTGTTAAGTTTTGACACAAGTTGTATGCACAATTGAAAATAAATAATTGACTATACATATTGTCAAGTGTTTCTAATTTCTACCCCATAAAGACATTACAAATTTGAAGTTTGTGTTCAGGGATGCATGAAGCTGGGGGCTGGAGGAGAACAATATGAACCAATGAAGGTCGGGGTAGCATTATAGTACCTGCAAGAAATTCAAACCACTTTCACCCCTGCCTAGGAGTGTCCCAACAGCACGCCTCAGGACCCTGACCAAGCGTCGCTCCTGGACGTTTATGGAGTGAGAGTGTGTTGGACATCAATGAGTAGACTGCTACTAATTTTCCTTTTGCAACCTGAAGAGTAAAGGGTCAAGTCTGATTGAAAAGTTTATTAACAGCTTGTATATTGGGTACAGTACAGTACAGCTCAAAACATACAATTGTTAAGGGGATGCAGACCAGAGAAAGACTTTCGTCTTGTTTACATCAGGGTCCCCCATTTCCAATTCATCATATCATTTAAGACATACAAGACATATTTGACATACAGATGGCTTATTTACAATTTACATACAGGTGTTTTTTTACATAGAGATGGCTTACTTACAAATTTCATTTTAGATTTCGTTCTAATACATCCTAACCGGACATTTAAGACATACCAAGTCTACAGATATACAGTTAGTAACAGAGTCTAAAATGCGAGTATATACATAGATGGGGGGGAAGCTGTCCATTGTACGACAGGTTGAGATTTGTACCATTACCGGAGCCAGTTTTGCAATGCTCTCCCCCGAAGGTGCTCTTTAAGAGAGGTTTTGAAGGTAAGTATAGTTTTACTTTCCTTTACAGTAGTGGGAAGAGCGTTCCACCTTGATGTGGCATAATTGCGAAACGTGTATTCCCCTTTTTTTGTGCCAAATCTGGGTTTTACATGATTTGTGGAGCTCCCTCTGGTGTTATTATCATGATATTCCTTGACCTTTGGGAATAATTTTGACATGTACATGGGTACCATAGAGGTGTATTGGATCTTGTAGACCAGGCCCATTGCAAGTAGCTGTACTCTGTCGTCTACTCAAAGCCATCCTAGGTTGTCAAAGTGGGCAGAGGTGAGGTGCGTTCTAGATGAAAGGTCAAGAAGTAGTCTGACCAGTTTATTTTGTGATGTTTGAGGTTTTATTTTTAGCGCAATGGAGGTGCTATGGTACCATGACGTGCAAGCATAGTCATAGTACCCTTGAATGAGTGCTCCTGCCAGAGTTTTCAGGGTGTTTTTGTTTACCAGAGAGGAGATCCGGTATAGGAATCTAGTTATTTGATTGACTTTTTTTATTACATTGGATGCCATTTTGTCACAGGAGAGGTTGTCCGTCAGAAAGCAATGACTGTAAGTGTAAGTCTTACACACGTACACTGTAAGGATTAGTAAGATGTATTGTGTTTATGTGATGACATTTTTGATGCTTAAACGGTTTAAACACCATGAGAAAATGCTAGCATTCGCGCTAGCATTTGCGTTAGCATACACGGTAGCGTTAGCATACATGCTAGCGTTAGCCATACTAGCCTGTACACATGCTTATTGCACAGCTAGCATTAGCTATATTTATCTTGTTTACACTTAGCGGTCCTATGTGTTAATCTGTGTTTGTTACACTTGCATATATGGTAAGGTGACCAGATTTTCAAAATGAAAACCGGGGACATTTTGAGTTTTGCGGTCAAAATCTCATTAACATATCCACATTTCTTCGCTGTTAAAGAAAAAAGGGGGACAATTCTGGTTCAATGTAATTCGAAAATGTTAACTGTTGTGCTGTAATAAACTGATGTGTAGACATACTGATACAACTGTGTACTAACTAATTACCATAAATGCAACTAATTAATGAAATCTTTCCGAAAATCTGATTTCAATACCATGGTAAGTGCGGAGTAAAGTATTAACTCACTTATTGAGTTTTCCATAGTTAATAACAAAACATTTTCAAACTACATAGGTTATAGCCTCAAGTTTATTTGATAATTAACATATGTACAAGATATATAGAGACAACAGACAAGTAACACTAGCATAAGGTGACCAGATTTTCAAAATTAAAACCGGGGACATTTTGAGTTTTGCGGTCAAAATATCATTAACATATCCAATTTTCTTCACTGTTAAAGAACAAAGGGGACGATTCTGGTTCAATGTCATTCAAACATTTTAACTGTTGGATAGAAACAGAAGGATGATAGATCATAGAGACTTCAAAGGTCTTTTATTTTGAAACTCTACATCAGATTGTCCTGATTCTCACTGAGTGACTAGATGGGGTGTCCTGCTATCACCCTGGAGTGAAATAAGTATTTGATTGACTTCGAATGACTCTGTTGTGAGATGGTGTCAACATCAATTGAAATTAGTCACCCAGTCGAAATGTCAGATATGTCTTCATAACTGTATCCTTACATTTTACATTCACTCAGTTATAATGTGGTAGTTATACGTAGTTTGTTTTAAATGATTATTGATCACATTACATATTGCTTAATTTAAGCTCCAGTATATGAATATGTTTGGTGTGTTTTTTAGGTATATTTGTTATTGACCGAGTAAACGCTTTTATTTTGAAGGCAGTTTTTACAGGCCTCTACCATAATGCATAGGATATTCGCGCACCGCAATACAACGTGCGGGCTGGCTTGACTGTGTTTTCCGAAGTGGGGGCTAGCTTGACCACAGTGACAGTCTGTTTACCCAGTGTTTCCTGACATGAAAGGTTTTATTTCACCTTGCTATGTGTTTTTAACGTATTTTAAAAAACGGGGACATTTCCGGGGACAGTTTCAACCGGGGACAGGCCAATACAAACGGGGACTGTCCCCGGAAAACGGGGACGTCTGGTCACCCTACACTAGCAGAATGACACACTATCAAAGACACTTCAACAGAGAGACACAACTGTCAAACACAATATGACAGACAACACTGACAGACACACTGGGACAAACAGATAAAACAAAGCCAGAACTGTCCCATCTGTATCTGTCCTGGTATTCTGGATGGAATAAGATCAAAAGAGAACATGAGAAAAGGAAAATACTGAGATAATACATGTAAAATACTTAACAATATAATAAATAAGATGAGATTTCTAAGTACATAAAAACTTCTACTAACCTAATCTCTGTACTTTTCAGAAGAGTGAATTTTCTTCAAGATTGCTTTGTCTTTGGCCAGCTTCTCCATGAACTCCTGGCAGGGGAAGTTGAAGTTTGTTTTCACAACAAGCATGGCCTTGATGGTAGGAATAGTGAACCTATTTCTTGCTGCTGTCCATACATCATTCATTTGGGAGAACACTCTTTCAACTGGTGCATTACTCCCAGGTAGGCACATAACCACCGACGCTAACCTTGCGAGGTTATTGAATGGGATTTCGTTGTCTTGGAAGTGGGTGACCACCTTGCTCCATCTGTGATTAAGCGGTGTCTCAGATTCTTTCCACTCTTCAAGTGTTCCTCCCTTCAGGAACTCATGCAGGCCAGTGACCTCATCAAACAATTCATCCTCATTGATCTTGACATTGGGGCATTTTTCTTGCAGTGTGGCCGCTGCCTTCTGAATCTCTTCACGCTGAGGTTGCCTTTTCAGAAGGAGACAATGCAAATCCTTGAGATCATCTGTGTGCTTTCCCCATGCTTGCAAGTAGTTGACAGCTGTAGTGAAGAATGATTGGGATGTTTTGAGAAAGCTCGCTTTTTTCATTGCTCCATTTTCCTCCAGTTCTCTCAGAAGCCCTCGGACCAAAACTGGAATGAAGTTATCGTCACTTCTTGCAGTCAACTTTGCCTCAAAGCTTTTCAATATTGCAGCTGACTCCACAGCACAGCGGTCTTGGCCTTCAAGCATTTTGATTGTGTCACTGAATATGGACAGGTTTCCATGGACAAAGGCCAGCCAAAGTTCAGTCAGAGGATCTTGGAATATTTTTTGCAGGACAGCTGGGCACTTTTCTTCAGAGAGGAAAAATGATTTCAAGGGCAAATACATTTTCAGCACTCTCTCTAGAGCTGGGAGCATAGACAACCAGCGAACATTCCAGTGTCTTAAGATCTTATGGTACTCCTGGCCAACAAACTCACAAAAGCCCTTTAGTCTTTCTACTCTGACGGTGAAAATGTGAAAATAACCAAATATCTTTGTTAGAAGGTACTCAACATCAAGGGGAATCATATCCAAAGCTGTTCTGGCCGTGTTATGAATAATGTGTGCAGGGCAACCTAAGCCAATGACCTCCCGCTGCAGAGCATTTTTAACTTTGGTATGGACATTGACCCTCCCCAGTCTATTCAGTCCTCCAAAATTTGTATTTGTGTTGTCAGCAGAGAATGCCACAACTTTGTTTTCCAGGTTGAATTTTTGGATAACACCAAGGACCTCAGCTGCAATTTCCTCTGCTGTTTCTCCTTTGAGTTCAACAAAATCGAGTAGTTTTGTTTCCACTGATGTGCTATCATGTATCTTACAATATCTTACTAATATTGGCAGCAGCTTTACATGTCCATGATTGGATGCATCAATGGACAGAGACACAAATTCCACCTGGTCTAGGTCCTGTGTTACCAAGGTAGTTGCCCATGGTGCTAACACGTTACTCACTATGGCATCGCATTTTGTCCTAGCACATGTACATTTTGATTCATAAAGCTTCCTTGTCAGTTGTGCTGTGCAATCCATAGATCTGAAACTATGATTGTGTCGCAAAGTGTGGTATGCAAAGACAGCTTCCTGCACAGCTAGATCGTATTCTTCCTGGGAAGGGTCTACCTTCTTGAAGAATGTGGTGACAGAGGGCACACCAGCACGGGCAATGAGAGAGGCTTTATGCTTTTTTGTCTGTTGATGTTCTATTACTGCTGTTCTTCCTCCACTGGCAACTGAAAATGTTGAATTACAAATGGTACAGTAAACCATTGTATCATCTTGACCACCTGGGCATATGAATGAAAATTCTTTCCTCATATTGTCATTTAAGTGACATTTTCGTTTCTTGGAAAGAGCCATTGCACATTTGTTTCTGCTCTTTGTCACTATCCTTGTATACTCTTTGTACTCTGTTAACTTTTTCTTCCCCTCCAAACTTTCTCCCTTTTCTTCTCTTTCTTCCTTTCCTTCTCTTCCTCACTATTGTACAATGTCTTTGCTTCTTTATCTTTATTCCGGTTTTTCCCTTCTCATTCTGTTCTTCCTCTCTGATATTTAAAAAGAGATAGTTTCTCTTCAGGGGGTAGTGATTAGTAAAATATGCATGAATAATACAAACAAAATGTTAACGAGGTGAAAAAAGGTAAGATAAACTTGTTGAGAGCTAAAACTAGTCTTTGCTGTTGCCTCAAAGAGGAGCAGGGGGGAGAGGAGGGAGACAGGAGAGGCCGATTCAGGAGCCCAGACACACTCACAACTATAAATGAACCAAAAACAAATAAATAAACAAGTTTCAATGTTTTTTCATATTGGATATTGTATGTTATTGGTTATGGCCATGTACTTATGATTTTATGATTATTTAAATATATACATTTTTGTTTCATATGGGTGTAGTCTCTTTATTTCCCCCTCAAAATGCACCAGATTGATGCATTTAAGTCCAACATTTAAAAAAAAATCTTACCGGGGGAGCATGCCCCCGGACCCCCCTCTAGGATTTGAGGCCCAGCCCTACTGTTCCCTAATAGATTTGCAATTTTTTTTAAATAGTAACCCATCTCCATATGTTTCTTTTGGGGTAGTAGATTTAAACTAGAGAGCTATCACTTTGTGCAGCAACGCTATTGACAAATAAATCCAGCAAAATGGCACAAAAAACTGGTAGTGGCCTCAGGGACGAGGAGTCATTTTACCAGCCAGTAGGAGTCAAGCTTTACTTTCTTTTATATCCATAAAGAAAAAGTAAATCTGTTTACAGTTGTTTCATTATGGATGTTGAGAGGTATCCATATATCTCTTCATTTTGCTCTCAAAGTGCACCAGATTGATGCATCTAACTTCAATATTTAAAAAAAAATGTTCCCGGGGGAGCATGCCCCCGGACCCCCCTAGACTAGAGGGTGTCAGGTCCACTCCCCACTTACAAAAATAGCACTTTACCACTGCACCCCCTCTAATCTCAGATGCACCCTGAGTCATTTTGTTTAATTACAGTGAGCCTTTCTAAAATATACAGTAAAGAGACAAACCCACCAGCATTATAGGATATACTATGACTTTGTGCCAAATACTTGTTGCTGATTTAGAGTACTGGCACCTTTTTTATTCCAATTCCAGCACTGGTTATGAACAAGACTTCACTTTAAAATAGGTAACATATTCTTAGATAGAAATACCTAATTAGAGTCAAACTACTAGTTTATTGGTTATGAACAAGACTTCACTTTAAAATAGGGAACATTTTCTTAGATAGAAACACCTAATTTTAAGTTATTTAGACACAATTGAGACTTATAGTTTCATATCTTGTTACATAAGAATAGATCATATTTGTTAAGTGTTATTATGGGAGAATAACTATTCTTGTGGTACTACTGGTACATATACGGCGTGAGAGGACGCTGGCGCTGACTGTTCGCCGCTTCACGACGCTGAAGTTGGCTTCCGATTCAGAGCATCCGATTCGGCAGTTAAGGGGAAAGTTAAGGGACATTTAATTTACAGCGCTGAGCGAAAAATCCTCCGTGTTTGAACCTCTTAAATCGCTTCATAGCCGATTTATTTGGACTGGATTATCCCAGACAGTCTAAAGATTATTTATAACCCAGTTTGAGATTTGTGAAACCTTTATTCTATTTGTGAAAATACAAAAAAGGGAGATTTCAGTGCTTTTTTCACATGTAGACCACATTAGACCAAGTCCTGATCTAAAACCACTAAACCTAGACTCATCAAATCTGGACTGGATTATCCCAGAGGGTCTAAAGATTCTTTATAACACAGTTTTAGATTTGTGAAACCTTAATTCTATTTGTGAAAATATAAAAAAGGGAGATGTCTGTGCTTTTTTTTACATGTAGACCACATTAGACCAGGTCCTGATCTGAAACCACTAGACCTACACTCATCAAATCTGGACTGGATTATCCCAGAGGGTCTAAAGATTCTTTATAACACAGTTTCAGATTTGTGAAACCTTTATTCTATTTGTGAAAATACAAAAAGGGAGATTTTTATGCTTTTTTTTAATCTAGACCACATTAGACCAGGTCCTGATCTAAAACCAATAGACCTAGACTCATCAAATCTGGACTGGATTATCCCAGAGAGTCTAAAGATTATTTTTAACACAGTTTTAGATTTTTGAAACCTTTATTCTATTTGTGAAAATTAGGGCCGGGACTCGATTAAAAAAAAATTAATCTAATTAATTACAGGCTTTGTAATTAATTAATCGCAATGAATCGCATTTTTAATCACATATAAATATTTGACCTGAGAACAGTGAGAAGCAATTTTTTTCACATGGATTTTAGTATACCATTGAATAATGACTGAATACATAAGCTTAAGCAACAAAACATTGTTTATTTTTTTCAAGGATGTACTTAACCAAGACCAACAGAAAAGTGCAATTTTTGCCATAAAGTGTAGCAATAGCATATTTAGGAATATAGTACATTTCAGAGATTCAGGTAGCCTATAGGTAGGTAGAGCTTCTGTAAACTATAACACTTTGTTTTTTAAGTAAAACACAATACTTTCAAGTACATTCAGAACATTGGAAACCCTGACTATTAGAAAACATCTCTCTGTTGCTTCAGAGGCCATAACAGACTTTGTTGATTTACCAACAGTTGATTTAAAAAATCGAATCAATTTCAGTCCAACTCTCTCAATAACCTTGGCCAAAACAATAAACAGTTCAACATAAAGTGCCAGTTGCACCAACAACATAATAAATAGTTCAACATAAAGTGTACTGTACCATTTAAAATAAAATAAAAAAGTGCCAGTGATTGACCTCAATCCCTCCTATTCTTCCAATATCCTGATGAAAAATAAAATCTCTCTGTTGCATAGGCCACTGTTTGATCAACGCGAATTGGGTGTGGGTCCTTGTACTCCGAGTCGGGCTAACGTCCACGCTAGCTTCCACGCTAGCTGCTATAGGTTTTGCATTGAGGTGATACTTGAGGCTTGATGTGCTGCGGTGATACGCAATTTCCTTTTTGCATAATTTGAAAACAACCGTGCTCTTATCGATGCTTCCATCCGTCCGTTTAAAAAAAAAAAAAGTCCCATCCACGGGGCCAACCAAAGCGGTCTCATCAGCTTGTTCGTTCATGTTTGACTATTGTTCACTGTGGTTTGTTGTTGTTTGAAGTCATGAACGTTAGTTGGTGCTCCAGTATAATCGGTACCCCTGAAACTCATCCAGTGAGAAACGTTCCGCGGTGCAAAAATAAGTGCGATTAAAATGCGTTAATTTTTTTAACGCGTTAATTTTTGTGTAATTAATTCATCTTAATTAACGCGTTAAAGTCCCGGCCCTAGTGAAAATACAAACAAGGGAGATTTCAGTGCTTTTTTCGCATCCTGACCACATTAGACCAGGTCCTGATCTAAAACCACCAAACCTAGACTCATCAAATCTGGACTGGATTATCCCAGAGGGTCTAAAGATTCTTTATAACACAGTTGCAGATTTGTGAAACCTTTATTCTATTTATGAAAATACAAAAAAGGGAGATTTTAAAGCTTTTTTTTCAATCTAGACCACATTAGACCAGGTCCTGATCTAAAACCACTAGACCTACACTCATCAAATCGGGACTGGATTATCCCAGAGGGTCTAAACATTCTTTATAACACAGTTTCAGATTTGTGAAACCTTTATTCTATAAAACCTTATACCTTAAAACCTTATCTTAATTCCAAGGGCAGCGGTCAGTGCAGCTGACAGTAATACACCTCTGTGCTGCTCACATGCTGAAGTTGATCAGTATGAAGTTGTCCATGGTTCAGTGCAGAAAGGAGACAAAACAAAAAGATTTGTACTGTTTTGCCCTCCTTCAAAATGCTACTGTATTTGGCCAGATATTGTCAATTTCAAGGTGTATGGTACATCAAAGACTGAAACTAATGGTTGCAAGACACATCTCTCAGCACTGCAGGAGGCCATACGGACACAGAAGTCAGAAAATATCAATTTCAAAAATGAAGATGAAGACCACACACCTTCTGATTTTGAAGACATGCACAGATCTCTCACAGAATCATCCCCTTTCTTTGCTCCTATCAAAGAGGTGGTCACACAAGCACAGGAGGAAGCAGGGAAGGAGGATGACGCAAACGGAGCAAGCCAGCCAAATCCTCATTATTGTGAGACACTTGTGGAAATAATTCTCCATTACACTGGTACAGTGTCTCTTTGGACAGGTCTGATGCTTAAAGATCTTGGCAAAACCTGTGACAGTAATGCTGTTGTAAAGAACTGGTTCCGCACAACAAAAAAAGTGATCCTTTCATCAAAATTGCGCAGAAGAGCAGGAGACTTTCTCCAGCTACAGCAAGAGTTTGTGGTTGGAAGACTCAAGGGCGTTGCAATAATGAAAAAACAGGTGCATCCTTCAAAAACATACGCTGAAGACAAAAGACAATCTGAGGGACCAGAAACACTTCCTCTGTCACAAGAGGAGACATGGAGGAAGGAAAGTAAAACGCAGAAAAGAAAGTCGAAGTACTTCAGCCCCCCTACTCCAACTGCTCAGAGAAAAAAGTATAAACGGTCTGAAACAGATGCAAGGGAAAAGCAAAAGGGATGCTGTCCACATTGGGGAGGAGAGGGAACAATTGGACAGCAAACTGTGTCAATGACAAACACTTGCACAGTGGACAACCTCCTGTACACCCTGCATCTCGCAATAAAAATGAGACATTACATTACATTTAGCTGACACTTTTATCCAAAGAGACTTACAATAAGTACATTCGACCCGGAAGATACAACCTTGAAGAAAACAGAATCATATAAGGACATCAGGTTTCATAGAGCCAAACATTTCAAGTGCTACTCAACTGGCTATAGATAAGCCAGCCCTTTATTAGTATATAAGTGCTCTGTTAGCAGTTTCTTTGTTAGTAATTCTATCGTTCGAAGTGGAGTCGAAAGAGATGAGTTTTCAGTCTGCGCCGGAAGATATGCAAGCTATCTGCAGTCCTGATTTCAATGGGGAGCTCATTCCACCAGCCAGGATAGCAAACCCACGTGTTTTTGCTGATGGGAACTTGGGTCCCCCTCGCAGTGCGGGTGCAGCGAGCTGTTTGGCCGATGCAGAGCGGAGTGCACGTGCTGGGGTTTACGGTTTAACCATGTCCTGGATGTAAGAAGGGCCAGATCAATTTGCAGCATGGTACGCAAGTAACAGTGTCTTGAAGTGGATTCTAGCAGTTACTGGAAGCCAGTGAAGGGAGCGGAGGAGCGGCGTGGTGTGGGAAAACATTGGAAGGTTGAAGACCAGACGAGCCGCTGGATTCTGGATGAGCTGCAGAGGTCGGAGGCACATGCCGGTAGACCAGCCAGGAGGGAGTTGCAGTAGTCTAGGCGTGAGATGACGAGAGCCTGGACCAGAACCTGCGCTGTTTTCTGGATCAGCTGGGGACGTATCCTCCTGATGTTGTAAAGAGTATATCTGCAGCAGCGGGTTGTAGCACCGATGTTTGCAGTGAAGGACAGTTTGTTATCTAGGGTCACACCCAGATTCCGTGCAGTCTGAGTCGGGGAAACAACAGAGGTGCCGATGTTGATTGTTAGGTCAAGAGTGGGACAATCTTTTCCCGGAAGGAAAAGCAGTTCAGTCTTGTCAAGGTTGAGCTTGAGGTGATGAGCAGACATCCACTGAGAGATGTCAGCTAGACAAGCAGAGATGCGTGCGATGACCTGGGTCTCTGAGCGGGGAAAGGACAAGATTAATTGGGTGTCGTCAGCGTAGCAGTGGTATGAAAAACCATGCGGGCTAATGACTGATCCGAGCGAGTTTGTGTACAAGGAGAAGAGGAGGGGACCAAGAACAGAGCCCTGAGGGACCCCTATAGTTAATTGACAAGGGTCGGACTCGGACCCTCTCCAAGTTACCCTGTAGGTGCGGTCTTTGAGGTATGAGGTGAGGAGGGAAAGTGCAGTGCCTGAAACTCCAAGTTCTTGGAGAGTGCAAAGGAGGATCTGATTATTCACCGTGTCGAATGCAGCAGACAGGTCCAGAAGGATGATGACAGAGGAGAGGGATTCTGCTTTAGCAGTGTGCAGTTCCTCAGTGACAGCAAGGAGGGCAGTTTCTGTTGAGTGACCTGCCTTGAAACCAGATTGGTGCGGATCCAGAAGGTTGTTCTGATGGAGATAACAGGAGAGTTGTTTAAAGACAGCGCTTTCAAGTGTTTTAGACAGGAACGGGAGGAGAGAGACAGGCCTGTAGTTTATAACATCAGACGGGTTGAGAGTGGGTTTCTTTAGGAGAGGGTTTACTCTTGCCTCCTTGAGAATGTTTGGAAAGTGACCAGAAGTTAGAGAAGTTTTGATGAAATGGGTGAATATCAGGAGCGATAGTCTGAAGGAGGTTAGAGGGGATAGGGTCCAGAGGACAGGTGGTAGGACGGGCAGAGGTAACGAGGGTAAGACCCTCACTTGGAGAGAGAGGGGAGAAGGAGGTTAGTGTGTGGGTGAAAGGAGGGTCTGGTGACCCGGCGGTGAGTAAAAACATGCAATGTAATGTAGGTGTAGTGGTTTTAGATCAGGACCTGGTCTAATGTGGTCAGGATGCGAAAAAAGCACTGAAATCTCCCTTGTTTGTATTTTCACTAGGGCCGGGACTTTAACGCGTTAATTAAGATTAATTAATTACACAAAAATTAACGCGTTAAAAAGATTAACGCATTTTAATCGCACTTATTTTTGCACCGCGGAACGTTTCTCACTGGATGAGTTTCAGGGGTACCGATTATACTGGAGCACCAACTAACGTTCATGACTTCAAACAACAACAAACCAGAGTGAACAATAGTCAAACATGAACGAACAAGCTGATGGGACCGCTTTGGTTGGCCCCAGTGGTGTAGTCTACTTTTTTGTAGTGGGTATACTGTAATAATTGTATTCATCCATCCTAGAGCGACGCATCGCGGAGCGACATCTGTCTCAAAGCAACACCTCATGAACACCATCACACTTACTAATGCATAGACTAGTCTTGAGACTGGTTATGTGTTATCAACATGTCAATGTATTATAAGCATTTTTATGTGACTTTTAACTGCCAGTGAAATTAACAATAAAAAAATAAAAGAATGAACAATGATGGAAAAAGCCCACTTATCTTCTAGGGTTGAACAATTAATCGACATTTTTATCAAAATCTCAATATTGCCTACTGCAAACACAGTCTCTGACACAGCTCTCACCAAATTTCCAACTAAATCCTGTCCACCCTTTTCCGTGAGCTCCTGGGCTATTTTGTGTGCTCTGGACGTCTCATGTCGTCTAATCTTGTTTCTCAAAGAGGCCAAAGATGTTGATCTGCTTGAATCTGAGGACTGGATCTTAAAGTGCACCCACTCCTCAGACATAGACACTCGTTGTTCTGTGAGGACACCTACTGATTTTGTAGCGCTGCAAAGGAAATAAACAAAACCATGACTAATTAGCATAATACACGTTTTTACCAATAACAACTGCAGAAAAGAGCCAAGATTTACTCAAAAGTATTTAATAAACTGCTTACAATATTTACATTATGGCTAACAAATGCATGAAAAGCAGATAAAAGGAGAAAAATGTTCCACTTTTTCAATAGCTAATTATTTGACAACTACTGATAACTAACATATAGTAATGTAATGGTGCAAATGTTTTAAATGCACTTTTAACATGACCATGAATTAACTCTCATTTGCATAGTCATTGACTTTTTGAATTTCTGTTGTTTAGATCAGCTTTCCTTTGCATGTGTGCTGACATTTCCCTAACTTTCTGTCCCTCCACCCCAACCAAGGATGCCTGTTCTTAAATTCCATAGCCTAACTTTCAGTCCACAAGGCTGGCCAGGAGCTCTCATCTGTGCCCGAAACAAGGAGATAATATAAACATTGTGTTCTGTTTATGAATACACACACACACACACACACACACACACACACACACACACACACACACACACACACACACACACACACACACACACACACACACACACACACACACACACACACACACACACACACACACACACACACACACACACACACACACACACACACACACACACACTCACTCACTATCTCGCTCCCTTTCTCTTCCATTGATCCACCACACTAACGTTGATCAAATTAGCTAGCAAGTTAGCTAGTTACCTACTGTTACGTTAATCATAACCATGCTAATTTCACTTACTGGGTAAATTTGCGGTAGCGCCGGACTCGTTCTCTGTCACCTTTAGGACAGCCGCCTGACCTGGCTCTTCTTCTGTACTGGTAATAGGGGAAAACTTCGGAAAACATTAAAATATTGTCGTCTGTTTTCGTTTCATGTTTGCTTCCTGTTTAGCGCTCCGCGAACTTGAATGATGGAAGGATCAAATTCTGATAACGTTAGAGAAACGTGGGGTTTGTCAGAGCCGAAAAAAGTGTGTTGCTGTTGCTTAGCAACAGGCCAAAGGCGACGGAAGCCCCAGACGTCCAAAAGTATTAACACAGAAGGGGGCGAAAGCGTGAAAGCGAAGTCACAAAATGATGTTGTTACGTATCATTGCTCATTTTTAAGAGGGCATACGGAAATCACTGGCATTTTCTAGTGGGTATACGGCGTATACCAGCGTATCACGTAGACTACACCACTGGTTGGCCCCGTGGATGGGACATTTTTTTTTTTTAAACGGATGGATGGAAGCATCGATAAGAGCACGGTTGTTTGCAAATTATGCAAAAAGGAAATTGCGTATCACCGCAGCACATCAAGCCTCAAGTATCACCTCAATGCAAAACCTATAGCAGCTAGCGTGGAAGCTAGCGTGGACGTTAGCCCGACTCGGAGTACAAGGACCCACACCCAATTCGCGTTGATCAAACAGTGGCCTATGCAACAGAGAGATTTTATTTTTCATCAGGATATTGGAAGAATAGGAGGGATTGAGGTCAATCACTGGCACTTTTTTATTTTATTTTAAATGGTACACTTTATGTTGAACTATTTATTACGTTGTTGGTGCAACTGGCACTTTATGTTGAACTGTTTATTGTTTTGGCCAAGGTTATTGAGAGAGTTGGACTGAAATTGATTCGATTTTTTAAATCAACTGTTGGTAAATCAACAAAGTCTGTTATGGCCTCTGAAGCAACAGAGAGATGTTTTCTAATAGTCAGGGTTTCCAATGTTCTGAATGTACTTGAAAGTATTGTGTTTTACTTAAAAAACAAAGTGTTATAGTTTACAGAAGGTCTACCTACCTATAGGCTACCTGAATCTCTGAAATGTACTATATTCCTAAATATGCTAAATATTGCTGCACTTTATGGCAAAAATTGCACTTTTCTGTTGGTCTTGGTTAAGTACCACCTTGAAAAAAATAAACAATGTTTTGTTGCTTAAGCTTATGTATGCAGTCATTATTCAATGGTATACTAAAATCCATGTGAAAAAAATTGCTTTTCACTGTTCTCAGGTCAATATTTATATGTGGTTAAAAATGCGATTAATTTCGATTAATTAATTACAAAGCCTCTAATTAATTAGATTAATTTTTTTAATCGAGTCCCGGCCCTAATATATATATGTATATATACATACATACATATATGAGAGAGAGCTCTGTTTTCCATCCTGAGCCTATTTAATTGATTGTTTTGGTTGTGTGTGGTTTTTATTAATTTTTTATAATTAAATGTATTTGTTTTATTTATTATATATAATATATATATTTGAATATTATTTCAAATTTCATTTGCAATGTTGAATGTTCAATAAAAAGTTATGTTTGAAAGGATGTACTTGAATTATTACCATATATTATCATTATGTCAGTGGTCTAAAATGGTCTTACAACGGTGCCGACAATATTATCGTTTATCGCAATAATTTCAGTGAAAATGTATCGTCCAACAAAATTAGTTATAGTGACAGGCCTAAGTACAATTAAGTCAAAAAATGTAAAATAAAGAAGCAAAAAGATTCGCTATTAAAGCCAGATCAGTGCCTGACCCCGCAACACACTCTCACTCCATAATCGTCCAGGAGCGACGTTTGGTCAGGGTCCCGTGGCGTGCAGTTGTGACGCTCCTAGGCTCCTTCAGCTTCATAAAGGGACGCAAATAGCTTTCAACTGATTGCAATGTATTCCCATCTGCTGCGGGATTTGACGCTCATGGAAGAACGGCATTCGTTTGTGTCGGCTGCCCTTAAAGGCAATGTGAGCGTCCATTCCCATTGGATAACGGAGAATTGTACACCCGGAAGTAAGTATTCCCCTTACTGTCGATTGATTTTACAGTGATATCTGCACTTCTCATCGACTAAAAAACACCAGATTATCCTTGTTAATTACACAACATTGATTGGTTTAAATTGTGTGCAATGCTTTTGTATTTTTCCCCTTCGATTCGGAGAAACAAATATTTTTTCGGAGTAAAGGATGGCAGAAGACACTACACTACCCAGAATCCCCAGCTATCGTTTAGGTCTACACCAGGGGTCGGCAACCTTTTTGATATGAAGTAACATTTAAAACATTTTTAAACCAATCAATGTTGTTTAATTAACAAGGATAATCTGGTGTTTTTTAGTCGATGAGTAGTGCAGATATCACTGTAAAATCAATCGAAAGTAAGGGGAATACTTACTTCCGGGTGTACAATTCTCCGTTATCCAATGTGAATGGACGCTCACATTGCCTTTAAGGGCAGTCGACACAAACGAATGCCGTGCTTCCATGAGCGTCAAATCCCGCAGCAGATGGGAATACATTGCAATCAGTTGAAAGCTATTTGCGTCCCTTTATGAAGCTGAAGGAGCCTAGGAGCATCACAACTGCACGCCACGGGACCCTGACCAAACGTCGCTCCTGGATTATGGTCCGTCTGTGCTGCGTTACGGCTGCGCCGCGGCGTTCACATCGATTGCGGCCGCTCTAGTCAATGGATGCTATTCCTCCAGACGAGCCGCGTTACGGCTCAGAAGCGTCCCAGAAGCGTCTCGGCGCTGGGCTTCGCTAAAAATAGGCTGCTGGTCTATTTTTGACACAAGGCTTTGCATAGCGCCGAGCAGGAAGTGGAACATTCAAAGCATCCAGTCAATCCCCAAAATAAACTCATTTTGAAGACCCTATCCCTCCGTAGTCTTTCAAGTAGGAGGAGAAATGCCAACGTTCTCCTTTGGTTTACAGGCACTGTGTAATATAATTATGATGATGAATGCATTTTTTTACCACTAAAATACAGCAACACATATTTCATCTCGTTTACAACTGCACTATCACAATTATTATTAACGTTGTCTGTACAAAGTAGCCTGTCCAGGAAATATGCCCAAATCAAAAAAATTGCAAGCCGGCACGCAAGACGCTCCACTTCTGAAACGCGCCCGGCGGGGTTTGACACTGTAGGAGGTCGGATCAAAACTGCAGCGCAGACGGACCCGGTGCAATCTCGGGGTTAGTGTTGTTAACTGTGTGTGTCCTGTGCCTTCCAGTTAGTTTAGCTGTTTGTTGTGTGACTGTATTGTGTGCTCTGAAAATCCATCACTCAGCTTACAGATCCCCGAGCTTGTTCACCGGCAAGCTTTTCCAAAGAAAGTATGGCAAAATGCTGTGCACTATGAGTAACCTGGTGCTGAACTCGCAAAGATTAAAAAGTTGAGTGTTAAACGCTGATCACATCTTGGAAAAGTAACAGAAGTTTCAGAATAAAGCGCAATAGCGGTTGCGCTCGTGATCACCACGCTATACAAATAAAAGGGATGCATGTTTTTTTCAGTATTTTATAAACGCACCATTATACAACAAGTGTTGAAAGTAAAAGCCTCTATCAATTTTATCAAATTAATTGAGTCGTCTGTTAGGATTTGTTACCGTGAATGAAAGCATTTGTAGCTAGCTAACAGCGGTGTTTATCACTTCCAGTGAAGGCAAAGCAGCCATTTGCAATTTAAGACAATGTTAGCCAGTCAAATTCTCACACTGTGCAACTGTTCAGAGTGTACAACATAGCAGTTTTTTTTTTTTTTTTAGCCAGCCTGACTGCTTGCCTGTCTGCCAACCTGCTTGTCTACCAACTCTCCCTCACAACTTTCAACAACCGAGCCACCGTGCCACCTCCATTGTTCTGCTTTTTCCATTCACCTCATCTTAGCAAAATTGTTGAACGTCATCTAAGTCTGTGTTCTGTTCTGGGGTCGACTCAAAACTCTCTTCAATCTTCTGTGGAACATTTGCACCATGCCAACTGACGAGACAGGAAGTGTATATGATACCATTGGTGCAGCTTGTTATGCTAAATGTCTTCCCAAAATGTCAATTATTGTGTGAAATATATACAACCCTTAAAGCAGACTTTAGTTACACCTGAGCAAAATACAGGGAAGGTGATTGTCAAGTGTCAAAATAAACTATGCAATATATTAGATGTTAAGTACTTTGTCAGGCTTAATATTTATCTGTAGATACCCCCACACATTTTTAATAACATTTTTACACTCGCAAGAAAAGTGCTCCAATTGAGCACAAGTCTTCCCACTGATTGAGCCTATACTTAAAGAGCAACTTGCAGGTTAGAGAAACCAGTGAATAAATGTGTAGGAAAATGATGAATTCACTAGATTTTCAAAAACATATACAGAAATATACACTACAGTGACATCTGGCGTCGTTTTAGTAAGACATTTTCACTTCCGCATAAAAAAGCCTCCGCACATGACCTCCGGTGTGTGACGTAACATGGGGGAGAGCGGCCGGTCTAACGTATGAATGAACATGGATCACAATGCTAGTTTTGACACAGAAGAGGTTGAAAATATATATTCGAATGCATATGATTATAATTATGAGCCTGCTATGCGTCCAAGAGACCAGGAGCAGCCAAGGATTAGAAAAAATAACGGCCATCGGAGAGAAATGGAGCTGTGGTGTGTGGAGAACCAGTGGAGCTGAGCAGCTGGCTTTGTGAGTGACCGGCGTTAGCTACATTTAATGTTAGCTAACGTCAGTCACATCACAACATTGTAAAGTTAGCAATCATATATCAGGCTATAATTAAAGTAGTATTGATAATATAGCAACATTACTGGCAGGACTGTTGATACTGATCCATAACAGAAACTTAAGCGCAAGTATCAGCCGTATCTCGCGTTACCTAATGCAACTCCACACTACGCCTTACGGTGCTGTGTACCGGAGGGGAGACGCGAGATACGGCTGATACTTGACGATCTGGCGGAGAAAGGTTGTGGGGCCTCCGTTGATATGCTGTTGTAAATGGCTTGATGGAAAGCAGGTGTGTAGTCGGGGAGGGTGCACAGCTGATTGCAGCAGGTGAGTGGAGGTTGAACCGGGAGGCTCCAGCCACCACGCCCACACAAACAACACAAACAGGGGGAAACAAACAGAAAGTAGACGGCTGGAGCAGTACAGCCACCACAGCGTTACCTAATGCAACTCCACACTATGTCTTACGGTGCTGTGTACTGGAGGGGAGAGAGAGAGAGCAGCGAAGAGGGGGATAGTGATGTAATACAGTTTCCTGCTAAAGTTGTGGAGAGTATGTGCTGCAGGGAGGTGGATGCACAACGCACCCATGAACGAAAGCTAGCTTTGGTCCTTTTCCCGTGAGGGAAACTGTGGACTCGATCTCCTGACAGGCTGGAGTTTGTGCAACCTGCACAAACTCCAGCTCACCATGATTACAAATGGTGAAATGCAATGTAAAATTACCGAAAAAATACCAGCTCACTAAATCACAACCACTCAAACCTGCGGATTGGGCAGAGAATGAGTCCGAGAAAGTTGCTCCCCCATGTGACGTAATATGACGCGTTTGACGTATGACGTTAAAAAAAGCAGTTTCTAGTAGCAGAGCTCAAAATGGCTCCTTTTCCTCTGAATTCATGCCCTTATGTCTTGTAAAACATATCTAATCTTGCATTAACATTTGTAATTGTAATTTTCAGGCAAGGTTGAGCATAAATGTAGTAAAAAAAAATACCTGCAAGTTGCTCTTTAAGGCTGCCGCTTTCTGTTGCTCTGTTTAACCTTCACAACCTTGAACGAGAGGGTAAGCAGGTTACTTTGGTACAGCATAGTCGTATATAACTTCAAATAAATCTGTCTTGAACAAACAATGACTTGGGTTTTATTTTATCAATGTCCAGCTAAGTTATTAATGTGTTTCCCTCGGTGTGCCTTTTACCATGCCCCTATGCCAACTGTGATGAAGGCTTCTTCTTCACAAACAGCTACTGTGAGACGATCTCCCGTAAAAGCTCCGTAAAGGTGCGTGTTGTGATGTCTGTGTTTGCTTCCCCTGTCGCGAGTTCGGATCGCTCATTGATGATACTATACCGAATTAATTTGTGGAGTCTCAGCTTTAATCAGATATATTGTATGTGCAGTTTCGATAAGTAATAAGGGTATCTTTATTTTGAGTTCTGTGCTAAAGTGCGTTAGCATTTTTTCACTTTGTGCTAATTCAGAGGCTTGGTATTACCCTTGTGTTTTGTTTTGGTAAAAATTGTTCATATCTTCAGTTAGCTGAGATTCTTCTCGTTAATCTGGTGCTACACATTAATAGTTTCATAAATGTTAAGAAGCCCTGAGACACAGTCTCGAAAAAAAAGGGTGGGGGGGGGTCCACTGGGGGGACCGTCGTGCTTAAGAGGTTAATCAGTTGGTAGTTGTATACTTTATTGAATTTTCTGTTTACTCTCAGGATCTACTTTGTACGTAGGTCCTTCAATGCTATTTTTGCTGTTCTGCTGTCTAGATGCTTTGCAAAATACCTTTTTAATCTCAATGCCCTGTTACATAAAATACAATGAATACATTGAAAGGCTTAAATAAAATATAGGGGCAACAAAACCTCAGAAGATGGGGCTGTACCGCATAGCGAGATTGTTCCTTTAACTCCAAGTAAACCTCGTCTTTCTGTTTGTTCTCGGCACTGCCCCGTTTATTATTTTCCATCATTATTTTTTTATCCACTTCTTCCACCAACCCTCCTTTCACACTTCACCTTCTCTTTATGCTGTCATCAACCACACTTTCTTTTTCACTTCAACCTTTTCTGCATACATCCATATCCTTCTTTCATTTCCATCGCCTCCCACTTTCTCTTTCGTCCGGCCCCTCATTTCTCTACATTTCACTTTATCCCCATCTCCCTCGGCATGCTCTCCTGTGTTTGTGTGTGTGCTTGTTTGTGTGTGTGGCAGCTAGGTGCTTGTGGTTATTTTTCAGGCAGCAGCCCAGAAGATTGGACTGTCATAATCTATGGTCCTGAGTTATAAGTGTTTCTAACCCAAACCTGGGGACAGAACCATTTTCCCTCTCTTTTCCTCACATCATTCTCTCCTTCTAATCCCTCTTCTCCCATCAGCTCTCACTCTTCCTCCCATTCGCTGTAACATACCCATCCATTTTCTACAATGACCGCAACTCAAACTATTAGTATTGATCACCACACATGGATTCATGTCACCTCATGTGCACTAAATTTGAAGTTTGCCATTAGTGATGTTTCAGTATTTGATTGGATACCACGCTGGATATTCATATTGATTGAACTGTTAACCCTTCAGTAAGCCTTCTCAACCACTTAGAAGAGCACATTTTGAGTTGGAATATCTCAGCAAATACCAGTTTTACGATAACTGAATATTGTCTTGGAATACGATATTGCAACTTTTTGGTAACTTTTTCTTATTTAAAATATAAACTCTTATCATATAAATACCATACAGTCTATGGTAGATACAGGATTACAATTATGATTCAACAAAAATATAAAAATTATAAAAAATAATCAGATTAGCAATTGTGAACATTGACAAACTTCACTACAGTCCTTGATCCAGGAAAATTCAGTGGTTGGTTGAAAACCTTTTATTTGATAATAAATACTATTCCTAAGTGTTTCCTATTTATTTCCGCCACCAATGAGCTTATGTTATTGGTGAAGAACCACACTCTAAAATTGAAATATTCATAAAACCTGGTGTAAAGGTAAGGCATTGGCCAAATAAACAAAACGTCCAATCAGAGGGTTATATACCCTTATAATATATATATATATATATATATATATATATATATATATATATATATATATATATATATATATATATATATATTAAAACAGAAATGCTTGATAGGGCCTAGCCTTGGTGGAGGTCTGCACTCTATTAATGGACTCATTGTGGTATGCAACATGTTTTTGTTTATGGGGAGTTTCATATATTTTGCCCATGAAAAATTACTATAAAATGTATTTGATTTAACTTCAGCTGTAATTTTTCAGCTTTATGCTTACAATAAATGGATATCTCTATTGTTTGGCAACAGCAAAGTGTTTTTTTCCCACCTAAATCTTCACCCCTTTTGTAACCCTTTTTGCTCTATAGAACTTATGTCATGACATCAAATTCAGGCTAGCCCTATTCCATTCTATTCAATTCCTATTCCATCCACAATACAAAACCTGATTCAAAAAGACGCATGTTTCATGGGTTTACTCATATTCCAAGGACAGATCAGCTTTAACGGCTGTTGAAACCTTTGTGCTTAGAGACAATACCAACACAACTGGTAATTGTTCTTAAAGTTCTAGCTGTTATCTCTGCTTTTATGTATTTTCTTCTGTGTCCTGTCATTATTACAGATACGTCTAACCTAACCATGACCGCTCTTCTTGGCCAGGAAGTGCCTTGCATTGACCCCGAAGACCCGGTCTCCTATTTTTGTGCAGCATCGGCAGGATTGAATTGTGAGTGGTTAACAGTGCGGCTCCAACGATTATGAGTAAAAGCACAGGAGTACTCAGCTTTATAGAAAATATGTGTGTTCAAGTACGGCAAGGGAATAGAGATGGAAGTGGGAGTAAATCAGCCAGAAGGAGTCTTAACATCATGCAGTTAACTATTTCTCTTTCCTTGACGCTCGTCTCTTCCTCACCTTTATTCCCTTGCACACCAGCATTCCTGTTTTCGTCCCCTAAATCCCCTTCATCCCTACCTGCCTCTCCCTGTTTAATTTCCCAACACACGTGGGCAAAGCCACAGAGTTTTCAACTCATTTAACGTGATCAGTTCATTAGAAAGATGAAGCGTGTTCCCTCTAATGGGCACTTGAGCGGCAACAAGGGAGAGCAGATTGCCTCCCTAGCTTGCTAAATAATTAGACTGAGGGGAAAAAAGGGAAGGGACACACTGGGGCAGACAGTGGGAGGTGCGTGTGAGTGTGTTGGTGGATTGGTAGAGGAATGGGGAAAACATGAGAAAACAATCTTCTCTGTCCAGGGGGATGTGGTGGGGACATGGAGTTGGCATAGACAGGAAGTTGGGGTGTGTGTGTGTGTGTGTGTGTGTGTGTGTGTGTGTGTGTGTGTGTGTGTGTGTGTGTGTGTGTGTGTGTGTGTGTGTGTGTGTGTGTGTGTGTGTGTGTGTGTGTGTGTGTGTGTGTGTGTGTGTGTGTGTGTGTGTGTGTGTGTGTGTGGGAGAAAATGCTCTGGGTAAGTGCAGGTAAGTCAAGGTCATTATACACACATGGAAAGGGAAGGTAAAGGATAAGAAAAGGACACTTGTTGGATCTATAAAGAGTTTTTTTAAAAGGCATTCCCCCTCCTTCTTTCTTAAACTATTCTATCAAAGGCCTTTTCTCTATATCCACTACTGAATTGTATAGCTCTATTACCTCTCTGTCATTATTTACATAAGCTCCAGCTCTTTCTTTGCCAGGAGATATCAGCAAAGCGGCCATTTTTAAGACTTCAGGCGGGAACAGAACAATCAAAATTCCTGAGGATTCAATTTTGGGAGTTTATTCTGGCCACTCATCTCGAGGGAGATAGCCATGGAGATATAGAGCTGCGCTCTGGGAACAAAACAGTCAGAAAAACGGGGGAAGGCGAAACAGGAATAAGATAATAAGAGGGCCCGGAGAGCCCCGCATAAACACACACAGTCTCATTTACTGTTTCCTGCCGTCTCTTTGTCTCCTTCTTTGGCTCTCTTGTCAAACCCAGACTCATAGTGATAACGACGTGAGGAAACTCATAACTGCACTGCACTTGGACATTTTAAGCTCCTGCCCCATATTAAACCCTGTCAATGTGACATCATCCTACAGGGCCAAAAAACCCAAATACCCTGTTTTAATCAGAGCATGGGTTGGATTTAACCGCATTCTTAGCTTTATTTACTACTATTTTCTACTCTTCTTTTGACAATTAGATGCAGAAAACACTCTTATTAATCAAATGTAGATATGTCAAAAGCACTAAAAGATAGAGACTAAGAGAAATGGTTTCTCAAAGCTTTAAGTCTGCGATTGGGAAACTATATGAAAGTGATTTTTTTCTTCCCGAAGCCCTTTAATGCTCTTTCTGGTAGATGATATCAGCTAATCTAACACTAATCCCTCCACCTTCGTAACAAAAGTGCATTGTGCTTGAAAAAAATCCTGCCGCCCGCGACTTATCGAGACAATAAAGCAGTGCCATGATCCAAAGGGGAGGTGGTCTCGGAGACAGTAAGCAAAGAATGAAAAGGATAAGGAAAACAAAGATTGATGAAAGGTTAGAGGAGGTTTATGAGATTTGGGAGCCACATTTGTTGGTAGAGAGAATATGATTTGCTTTATCAGTGGCAAACAAGATGTTATTTATGAAATAAGGTGTTGTTTTGCTTTGCTTTGGGGGCAAGGTGAATCATACAGATGAGAACTTCTAGCATTGGTCTCGTCTTTGTTTTTCCTTCTCTTCCTTGCTAAATTGCTTTTATTTTCTTTCGTGTCTGTGTTTTTGTTTTGGCATCTCTCCATTTATTACAATAATGTTCAAGGTTAATGCTAAAACCTGCTTTTAATTTTAAAAGCAAAGACGTGTTTCCAGTCATGTAAAATGGGTTCATAGTTGGGTTTTTATCTTTTTAATGCACCTCTACAAGGTTTTGTGTGTGAATGTGATTGAGTGTGTTCGCTGGAGCTGTGTCTCTTGCATTATTATCATAAAAGTAAAGTAAAGTACATTTGGGAAATAGGTTGAGCTTTATCTAAAATGTGTACACCCATAGCATAAACTTTGAATAATCTCTCAAGTGAAGTCTGCAACCAAAGCAGAATCTCTGGAAATCGGCAGAAGTTTGGCAGGTATTTGGAAAGAGTCTCCTAGTGAAAGTTATTATTGTCACGGCACACTCCTGAGCTTGAGAATCCAATCCATTTTATTTCTATAGCACATTTAAAAACAACAGAGTTGAACAAAGTGCTGTACATCAACAACTGTATAAAAACATAGCATAAATACATAAAAACAGACAGGACATGAAACAAATGCAAAACACAAGACAATGAAACCAGATAAAAAGCCACAGACTGAAAAACTCTCCTACATGACGTAAAAACAATACAAAACACTAGTAAGATAAATGAGAATGAGCTCAGGATGGCTGGTTTGGCAGTTTATTTCCAAAAAAGGCAAACTTTAATGCTGCAGAATACAATAATATTATAGTCAATTAGAGCACTTTCAACTTTTTGGCATAGCTTTGGGTTGGACATTTCCTGTTTCAACATGGATATGCCCCCATGCAAAAAGCCATCTTTATCTTTTCTAGGTGGAGTAACACCATTAGGTTTCTAATCCACTCTTGCTTCCCCTTCAACAGAGTTAAACGTCTAGCTTCTCAAGAAGCAAAAGCTTGGGAGTTAGCCTGTTGTTTGGTTAAAGACATGTCTTTTCGGAAAACACCCAAAATTGCTGTTGGATTGGAGGGGTTTAAACCGAACTCCAAATACCTCTGTAAATGTCCCAAAAACAGAAATCCAATAAGAGTGTAGTCTAAAAATGTAGAAATCGAGAGCCTACATGTTCAACATCTGAACATTTGAAGAACTTAAGCAGGAAAAATCTTAGAAATCGTTTTTATATAAAAAGTGTAGGTGATGTACAACTTGAAACACCCAATGCCAAGAACAAGTAAGGGAAGTATAGAATCGATCTGAACACATTTATTTTTAGAATCCTTTGCATCCAATTCCCCAAACTCATCCGTATTCATGGATATCAAGCAATATCCATAATAAATTGTGAGCTGAATACTTTCTTCTCATGAGTAAAAATATAACTCAAAATGTGTACTTCGTTATGTAACAAATTCCTGCTCATAACTGAACATTACGTTTTCAGTGCAATTTCTGTATAATTCAGTTATTTTCAGTAGGGGAGACCCGGTACAGTTGAAACACGGGTTGGTTGTAACACCCTCAATATCTCCAATCATAAACAAGCTAGAGTGATGACACTCACTCTGCACATGCGCAGTTAGATGGTAAGATCGCCGAAATAAAAAGGAGCCACGTTTGAATATCTCACGTAAGTTATCAGCAAAAGTGTGTTTCTGAGGTCAAATATTAACTAAAATGATATGATGCGTTTTTTGGATACTGTCTTGAGTTCAAAATGTCTAGGAATCCAAACTAGTATTATTAGAATCACTGTTTTGTAAGCTACAAATATAGCTAGCTAAATATAGGTCAAGCCAGCAATCAGGCAGGTTCACAGGGGGTGAAGCAAGACTGGTGGTTCTGGGACGGTTGTAACGGGACGGTTGTAACATGGCACATTTACAATGATGGCTCATTTGCTTGAATGATCAATTGTTCATTCAAGCATTGATTGGTGTGCATTGTCCCTGTAAAAATAAACAGAATTAAATACTGTACAGTAGGCATAAAGTGTGTGTGTGTGTTTACAGTATGCCAAGTATCAGACAGAGGAAGACCGACAGGGGAGTGCCACTTGCTCTGCTGCAGGTGGCCTCAGGTGAAGTTCAGGAGGGCAAATCATTCAGGGAAGTGGCAAAGTCCCTGGATATATGCCATGTCACCCTGTACCGGTTCCATAAGAAGAGGCTGAGGTTGGAGAGTCAGGGATCACACACACCCCCAAGAGTAGGCTACTGGACTCCAAAGAAGGTGTTCTCAACAGAGCAGGAGATGCTATTGAGAGACTACCTGATGGAGGCAGCTGATCTATATTATGGTCTCAGCTCAAAGGAGGTAGGTCATAATTAAGGTAGAATAGGCTATCCATAGGCTACTGAACAAAAGAAAAGTAAGTGATCAAATATATTGAGGCCTATAGTGAACAGACAAGTGAAATATTTTCCAATGTATATTCATTTTAGGTGCGGAAGTTTGCCTATGAATTGGCAAAGAACTACAACTGCAACTTCCCTCAAACCTGGGCAGAGAAAGAGATGGCCGGAGCTGACTGGCTCACAACGTTCTTGAAGCGGCACCCTACCCTCTCCATACGCAGACCTCAGGCTACCAGTCTCTCACGGGCTACAAGCTTCAACCAAACAAATGTGAAAAAGTTTTTTGACAACCTGTCTGCAGTCCTGACGAAGCATGAGTTTGTCACACAGGACATTTGGAATATGGACGAAACCGGAGTCACAACTGTCCAAAACCCTGGGAAGATTGTTGCCAGAAAAGGGACGAAACAAGTCGGCAGTGTGACATCTGCAGAGCGGGGCACTCTCGTCACACTTGCATGTGCTGTAAATGCATTGGGGAATTCCATCCCCCCAATGATGATATTCCCCCGGAAGAAGTTTCATCCCTTCTTCACCAGCAATGGCCCTCCTGGCTGTATTGGCACAGCAAATGGGTCTGGGTGGATGCAAGAGGAAGACTTTTTGGTCTTCCTCAAGCACTTCCAGAGCCATACCAAGAGCTCACAGGAGTCAAAGGTGCTGCTGATTCTGGAAAATCACTCCTCCCACCTTTCTGTGGAGGGGATTAATTTTTGCAGGAGCCATGGGATCATCCTCCTCTCTTTTCCTCCCCACTGTTCTCACAAACTACAGCCCTTAGATCACACTGTATATGGGCCACTGAAGAGGCACATCAACAGCCGCTGTGACAATTGGATGAAGACTCATCCAGGAACCACAATGACCATTTACGATCTGCCGGGCATTGTGAAGAGTGCCCTTCCTCTGGCTGCAACGCCATCAAATATCCAGGCAGGGTTCGCGTGCACTGGAATTTGGCCTTTTAATAGACATTTTCAATGACATCGACTTTGCTCCATCCCAAGTCACAGACTGCCCACCACCAGAACCTTCTACCAGTGCAGCTCCAACACCAACTGTGGCATCCTCTCCTCCACTCACAGCCTCCTCTCTTACACTCGCAGCCTCCTCTCCTCCATTCGCAGCCTCCTCTCCTCCACTCACAGCCTCCTCTCCTCTACTCGCAGCCTCCTCCCCTGTCAGGCCATGTGTGGAGCCTGGGACATCATCCTCTGCAACGCCTTTCTCACCCTTGTCCATCCGTCCACATCCAAAAGCTGGACCAAGGAAGCAGACCACAAAGGGGAGAAAAATAAGAGAAACCGCTGTCCTCACAGACACTCCGATGAAAGATCAACTCGAGGCTGAGAAAAAAAGATCTAACGCAAAGAAGTCTAAAGCGAAGACAAAAATCAATTTCGGCCAAAAAACCAAACCCAACAAGAAGCAGAAGATGCAGGCCTCATCTGATGAAGATGAGGCCCAATACTGCATTGTGTGCCTGGAGAGCTACTCCAGGTCCAAGGAGATCTGGCTGCAGTGTTGCTCCTGTAAAGCCTGGGCACACAAGGACTGCACAGATGGAAGTGCCTTTTACACCTGCCACAACTGTGAATCTGATTAATTCTGGTGTTCTGTTTTAAGTTCTGTTCAAGTTCTGTTCATTGTTCATTGTTTGTTGGAGGATGTGTGAAATCCCATTTAAAATCTTGTTGCCTTAGAATTTGACAGCTTTCCCTATTTTTTTGTCATATAGTGTGAAAAAGGGTAACCGTTATTAAGATGTTACAACTGTGCCTGCATGGGTTACAACTGTCCCTGTACACAAGGACAGTTGTAACAGTTGAGTTTTAAAAAAAAAATACATTTTCCAACCTGTACTTATTCCATAAAAACATATTAAAGACATTGTTTCAGTAGCTGACATATTGATAATGCATAATATAGCAAAATGACTATCCAATTGTAAATGGTTTTTTACTTATTGGGGAAAAGCCCCAAAAGTGTTGCAACTATCCGACTCCCCTACTATACATTTGCAATGTAAAGAGCTTCCTCAAAGAGTGGAGAAAAATAAAAAAGACAAAGGTGTTTGTGTCAAAGGTCTGCATTGCTGAATGTGGTAATTGGATTCAGGAACATCCTTGTGTGCACCCAACTAAGAAGGATGTGATCCTTCCTCTCGTAATGTATTACTGATATCTAGTCTCCCTCTTTCTCTCCCACAATCCTTCTCTTTCCTAATGTCTCCTATCTGCCAAACAACACAACTCCTGCTTGTGTAAGAGAGACATGTCCATTGTCTCCCTTATTACTCCACTCTGCCAGGCAGCCTCCCCAGGTAAATTGTCAGTCAAAAAATGAATAGGACAGAAAGCCTGTTAAGCCTGTTGTTAATTTCGAAACTGGCAGGAACAACATTTTGTTTTGAAAAAGTGCCCAAGCAACAGAAGCGCTTGTCATTTAGTCTCTCTCTGTCTGTGTGTGTGTGTGTGTGTGTGTGTGTGTGTGTGTGTGTGTGTGTGTGTGTGTGTGTGTGTGTGTGTGTGTGTGTGTGTGTGTGTGTGTGTGTGTGTGTGTGTGTGTTAGGGGTTTCACCAACTAATCGACTAGTCGACTACCTTTACCACTAGTCGGTGCTGTAGGCCCTAGTCAACTAGTCGTGAAAATAATGGAGGTAAACGAGGTGCTGCAAAATGCTACAAAACACGTCCGACATTCTTATGTATGGCAGTACTTCAACGAAGATGTAACCAACTCCACAGTGAAGTGTCAGTTGTGTACAGCTGTACTGAAGTACAATACAAATGCATCTGCTATGCGCAACCATCTGAAGATAAAACACCCGCTGCCGACCGCTAGCACTAGCAGTAATGCTAGCACCAGCGAGCAACGGACCGGCGTCAGCACTGAACAGAGGCAAACGAACAGCAAGAAGACACGGGTCAACACAGTGATGCGGATGATGAGCGACGGGATTACTGCCAGCGAACACCGCATATCCCCACAATGGATAATACACTGGAGTGGTGGGCAGAAAACGTGCACCGCTTCCCCCGCTTTCGAGGAGCTACCTGGCTATTCCAGCCACAAGCACCCCGAGTGAGAGGGTTTTTTCCCTGGCAGGCAACACTGTCACCCGAAAGCGGTCAAGCCTCCTTCCCTCACATGTCGATGCGTTGGTGTTCAAACCAAAAATATGGAAAGGTGGACGTTATCGTGGAGGACAGCTAATAAAGTGTTGCGCAATGCGCTGTTGCGCACTGGATTTACGTGGCATTTATGTAAACAAGAGTTTTTTGCTGTCGATTTTGGTGAGTCCAGTTACTGTTTGTTATTTACTCAGCCATGTAACACAAATTAAAATGCAGTGTTTAATGTTACTGTATGAGTTCCAATAGAAAATACAGTTTTAAACCTCTCTTTGTGTGTCTTTATTATGACGTAACGACTAGTCGACTAGTCGACTGCTATTTTGAAAAATGTGTCGACTAGTAAATATTGGTAGTTGTGAAACCCCTAGTGTGTGTGTGTGTGTGTGGAGTCACAGAAATAGAAAATGCTGACCTCTGTGCTTATTACTGTGCTTTGTCTCCTACCCATATCGGTAGACAAGGATATTCCTCACATTTCTCTGTTGGGTCTTGCAAAACATGCTGACAGACAAGAAAGTACTGCAACTTTTTGATATTAATAAAATACCAGTGCAAAAAAAGTTAACAGCAGCTTCACAATGCAGGTAACAAAGTTTGCATTTGCAATAGAAACGTATTCAACCAAAGCGTATACAAATGGAGTTCTGTGACATATAACCTTTACCTAAGATTCTCCTGGAAGTTCATGTTAATCCCCACATTGTAATTGATTTGGTTTTAGTTTGTTTTGGCCCAGGTTAAAGTCACTTTGTGTCTTTTGAAGTTGCTTTGCATATCTTTGTATCTATTGTTTTTTAACAACTCTCCGTGGTCGCTATAGTCATTTTGAGTCTCTCTTTGAGGCCATTTTGAGTCCTTTTTGTTGTCAATTTATGTCTCTTTGTAGTTGCCTTTTGTCTCTTATTGGGCATTTAGAGTTGTAGCCATTTTCATCTATTCCTGGTTGGGACAATCTCTTTAAGTTATTTCATAGGTGAAAGCCAAGGTGGCACCTGACACTTTGGGCCCTTGCAAATACGCCCATTCTCATCGTCAGGTAGCATTTTCCAAAACCTGATACTTTACTTTAGCATAAAATGCCCACATTCAAATAAATGGGAGGACTGCCGTTTTCACTATTGCGCGAATTTGGTGTGAATGCAGCCAAAGACCCTTATTTCCCTGAGGAGACCAAAACAGAGCTAAAACAGAATACATATTGGAGTTATAATAGCTGTTTGTTCAGAAACTCAATTATAAATGAATGCTCATGTTGTCCCCCTTATGACTGATGTGTAAATAAGCAACATTAGTTAACATGTTTAACAAAAAAACGTAATATGGTGATAATAGGTCAATGTTCGGTTTCCAATGCAAAATAGGTATTGTTCAGAGAACACATTTTGATATGTCACAGTAGGAAAAGCACAGGTGTAAATAATTACATTGACGATGACTGATTAATTTAGCTGCTTAGATTTCAGGGTCCTCCTGGCTCACTCTAATGGGAACACTTGAATAGAACATCGTTAGTGTTATTACTAACACCTGTGACAATTCTAAAAGATCTGCTGTGTAAAAGGCCTATTGAGTTATGCTGTCTTATAGAACAGTTTTCAAAAATCCATATTAAAAGACCACAAATTGATACCTAAAGTACAAATGAACAGCACATATTGTGCTCAGGTCCTTTTCTCATTATCTTGCTGTCTCTTGTTTATATGTCATAAATATGTATATATGTCTTGTTTATGCTTGATCATATGTAATCGCCGTATGCAGCTGAACAAGGCAGAGAAACTTAGCTCATAGCAAATGTTGGCAGCAATCTTCTGTGTTGATTTTACACAAATCTCAACGCAGCTGTTGAGGATGGCACGCACTCGCAAGTGTGTGTGTGTGTCTGTTTAGTGCGCAAGTGTGCATGGGTGTGTTTAAACGGCATGGAAACCAGCCAATTGAGTCAGTGTTAAAAGCTTGTACACATTTGGCAGTTGGTGCTGGTAGGTATTTCAGTAGACTAAAGGATGTACTCTGTGTCAGAAACAGATTTGCTTAGAATGGAAAGGTGAATGGGAAAAGAGAAAGAGAGAAGAGAGGGGGGCGACGCCAGGGTTTGCTTAGCCAGGTTGAGTTATTATATTTTACAGAAAGAGTTAAAATGGTGTCAAAACTAAAAGCACAATGTCATTGCGAACACTATGTGTAATTATATTTAATGATCTGCTATTTAACATATGATATTATGTATTACATGAGTCCACAGCCAAAGTAGTGACTCTGCTTTAGGCTTAATGTACTGGTTAAAGAAGACCTTTTGAAAACACTGCGACTGTCATATCAACTTAACGTCCTGAATGAATCATTTTACAATGTTCAAGTTGAAGTAAAAAAATGTGCTTCATCAAAATGTAATCAAATCTAGAAGGGCACTTTGAGAGTGCAGACCTTCGCCATGGCCTTGTCCATAAGTAAAATATAATTAGTGTATCCGCCCCGTAAATCGGAGCTGCTCCAAATGTTAATGGCCCAAGCAACCCCCACTCCACCTGGTTTCATTAAAATTGGGGCCATTAGTTGTTCTGAAATCCTGCTGACAAACAAACTAAAATCATAAGCTCTAAGGCGGAGGTAAAATAATTAATTAAATTAAAAGTATTCATTAGGTAACAGACTTGCCAATAATAGCAATGTATTGGAATACTTTTACTCATGCTTTTTGTGTAGGCATATTAATGTTTTACTTGCTTAAGCCAAAGATAATTTATTTTCATGAGGTTGATTCATTAATTTGACCTTCAAAAGAACTGCTGCAATTACAAATCGTGGAGCAAAAAGTTCAGTTTCTCCTTGTGAAATATAGGGAAGAAGACCTATTAAGTACTCTAACATGAAAACAAGTTCCCTAAATTGTAGAAGTACAGTATTTAAAATTGTAGTTAGAAATGTTCCACTACAGGTACATGCTGCCAATGACAATGCTGGCATGTGGCTGGTTCGCAGGGTTATGCGTTGATATCATCTTCATTTAGCACATTAGCATGTTTAATTTGCAAAATAGAAACACAAAGAATAGTGGAGGCTTATGGGAATTTAATTACTTTTGCAAGTATATGCTCATTACATTTGTTTGACCTAATGATGGCTCATCACCAATCACAAAAATTATTATTAAACCTTATTATGAAGGATAAGAAGGGGCGTTTTTTCTTCCAAAACAAAGGACTTTCACATAAGAGACCCCTGTTCATGTGTATTTTACTTAAATTAGATACGTAAAGTTAAATAACGTATTTTACCTTTATTATGCTATTTACGTATTGCCATGTATAAGTTTAGTTTGCTAAGTTTGGAACACTGATACTTATTTTAGCTTAAACCATGATTTGCTCCTAAACCCAAAAGTAGTTTTGTAGATTGAAATTAATTGTATACAAACTGCAATCGTTACAATTAGGGTTTTAGGGTTGTCTGTCTTATTAGACAGACAGAACACACCTATGTGGTCGTATGGGTTGGAGAACTTCTACATTTCTGAACCATTTTCATGACAATCCATCTAAGCTGTCAAGTATTTTACTTAAAAAAGAACTCAAAATCCTGGTGGCTCTAGAAGAAGAGAATTCCATTGTTTTGTTCCATTGTATTCCATTAAATATTAAAGAACATGGATCGCAAGGTAAAAGCCAAAAAATAGAACATAATGACATAGACTCTCTTCAGACACCTGCTGTGTAGGATTTTCCACAGATGGATCTCAGGACCATGAGATGGAGTCAGAAGCAAACCATGTGCTGAGCATAAATATCATTTTCACCAAACTGGACTAGACTAATGGGAAAATATGCTCCAACGCTCGAGGCTGTCTCCATCCACTCCAACATTAATGTAAAACCAAATTATGGGATTATTATAACGAGAAAGCTATTAAAATAGACGTTCGGATACTGTTGTGAATCACTGAAAATAGCTTGGTGGTTAGTAGTGATAGTAGATATTTTATAATGCATGTGATTTGTTCGGAAAATAACAGATATTTGCCTCCATAGTTCTTGCCTTTGGCTGTTCCCAAGCATGGACTGACTTTGCTGCTCGCAGCTTCTCATTCTATTTAAATACAGGGTCAAACTGCACAGGGATGCATTGTCAAATGCTCTCTTGATAGGCAATAGTTAATAGCTCATTGGTATAACAATGGTGCTCACAGACTCTTTTACAAGCTGAAACATGGTGTGATAGGAGGCAGAATTGACCACTGCATAAAACCTTCATGACATTGCCGCCAATTTCTTTCAGTCTTTCAATTTTTCTGTCAGTTCTTATGTTCTGCCCCCCTCCCCATATTTGCTTTTAGCCATTTCATTCTTTCTGACTTTCTTTGTAGCCCACAGTATGTCTTGCTTTCATGTTTTGTTTAAACTGTTTGCTTCTGCAAATGTGTGCAGAAGGAAAGTGAAAATGTATCTGCCCTGGTCCAAGAACATACGTAAGTTTTAGCCTCCTACTCAAGTATGTGGGAGGTAGCTTTTTGTGTGTGTATGTGTGTGTGTTCGGTGTGTGTGCGCGCGTGCATGTGTGTTAATATGAAAAAATATGGTAGCAGAGACTCGGACTGGTTTTAAAAAGCCTTTTCACTGCAGCAACATGTACACTGAACTATGAGGGGCTGTACAGGCCGTAATTCATATTGGTCCTCTCACGCACGTACATTCTCCTTTTACATACATATATTTCCACTCTCACACACGTATATATTTACACTCACACATTCATACATTCTGCTCGCATATTATCATATTTCAATGCACACATTCATATATTTTCACTCACATATTTATACATGTTTCACTCACCCATTTACATTTTGCTCTCATTCATATATTTTAACGCTCATTTTTATACATTTTGCTCTCATGGTCCCCTCCATAGTACATGCATGTTTGCTGCTATCTTTGATGAATGATAAAAAGACAATTTTACCATTAGGTCTTAATGATATTGATACTGCTGGACTCAGTGATACACCTACTACCACAATACAATGAAGTAGCCTACTTCTAGTGTGTTTTTTGTTGTTGTTGAAATCCTCTGTCAATGTCCCCTCCTGAGAACAAAATCAAGCCACTTCTGCTAAGTTTGATGAGGGAAAAAAATGATTTTTTTTGCCATTAGTTCTTTGTGAGATTGACACTGTTGGACTCAGTAGGCCTACTAGTGAAACTACTCCCATACATACTATGAAGTACTTTTACTGTGTACTTTTTGAGTAATCCTCTGTCAATGTCCCCTCCTGAGTACAATAATGCACGTTTCTCTACTATTTTGAATATGCGTTAAAACACCTTTCTTCATGAGACTTATATTGTTGGGCAGAGTATTTTAAGAGGTTGGAAGACATGATATCAGCACTAGTACTCCAGCAGCAGCATTTTACACCATGGAAAGTCTTTAGAGACCGGCCTGGATAGCTGGTCACAACTATCCTTCAGCACACAGACAAACCTTGTCCCTCTTGTTGGCATCTTATGAAGCTACTGTCTTTTAAAATAGGATTATTTCTCTGCTCCTAGTTCATTCCTCGCATATTCTTCCATCAGCCCCAGTCAATAGAGTTTCGAAAAATATGTACAATTCAACAAAATGTTTTTTTGTGAGTGAAGTCCAGAGCTAAATTATAGATGGTTTGATTGTGTAATTACAAGGTGAAAGAAAATAAATCCACATCCTCCTATTAAGCGTATTTGATTTCCTTTTCCATGTTATACTTATACTTGCTTGTATTAGAACATTTGCATGTTGAACTATCCTTCCCAGTCTCAAGGAAATACAATAAAATAAATGAATTCATCCTTTTTAAAAATGTATAAAAATGTATAAAAATGTATACATTAATAATGTTGTGTCCAAACATTTCAGATTTAAATACAAAAGGAAAAACATTTTTACTTTTGAAATTATTTCTCACAAAAACCTTTCTAAATTATAGTAAATTATTAAAAAGGGTTTAGTCAATATAAGTTGCCTAAAATAGTTGAAATTGAACGTAAACTATATCAAACACCACATCCATGGCAATTATCAAATTGTTGCCCGTTATTTAAATTGACTTTGGTTGAAGTTAATACAAATATTCATATTATATATATATAGCACATCATTCATGCAGTCTTTCGGACCACTTTTAAAATAAAATACTGCAAATTAAAAATATGTGTAACCCTTTAACAGCCAGCTCTACCATTTGGTTGACATGCTATGCACAAAAGAGAGTTTCAGAGATGTTTTCCAATAAAATATGGTAGCTAGATTCATGGTAATATTACAGAATCTAGTACTGCCTTATGAGTCTCAGAGTGAAAGAGTGATAATAATTTATATAGCACCTTTCATGCATGAAAAGCAGCCCAAAGTTGCACGAGCAAGTTAGGCCAGCACAGGATATAGACATTTGCTGTTTTTTATTATGAAAAACCCTTAACATAACTTTTTTACATTTATTTATTTTTAAAATTATAATTTATTATCTTTTATTAATATATCTGGTTGTATATATTGCTCATTTTTCACAAAAGAAACAAATGTATTTCAGTTTGTGTTTTATTTGAGTTTGATGCATACAAATACTGTACTGTACATGATGATTGTTGAAAATGCACTTTTACCATAAAAGGCCAGTTCGACCAGTTGGTAGAGGCTCATAAAAACAAAACTGTGTGGTCAGTATCTTTGGCCCATTTGATTAAAAAATTCAAACAAAAAAAATGTCCATAGCTTTTTTCTTGGTCTGGTAGTGTTCTGCACAGATAGTGCCTTAACTTGAATTTGAAAACATGTGGCAACTTTATTATTACAGCAGATGAAAAGATTTGTGGAAGGAGAAATTCTTCATGGGCTTCAATGGCTCTCTAGATAAAGGGCGTGTTATGGTTGCTTGTATTATCCTCAGATAGTGGTTTGTTTAAATAACTAGTGACATTTTAATAAATATAGCAAAAAAGGGCTCCAAAAAAGGCATATAACCTGGCCGGCTTAACCAGCCTGTATTTCTTCAAGCATCACAAGATTCAGAGTTTAGAAAGTAAGTACACAGTAAAAGTACTAGTACTTGTGGGGTTAGTTTTACTAGTACTGAGTCCAACAGGATCAATCTCACGAAGAACTACAGTAATGGCCACAAAAAAGAATTCCCTCATCAAACTTAGCAGAAGTGGCTTGATTTTGTTCTCATGAGGGGACTTTGACAGAGGATTTCTCCAAAAATACACAGTAAAAGTACTTCAATGTTAGTAGCAGTCAAACTAGTACAGAGTCCAACAGTGTCAGTTTTATTAAGAACTTGTGGTAACAAATATTTGTATCGATCATCAAATATAGCAGGGAAAAAAATGAAGAGCTGCTGATTTGTAGAAAAAAACTTGAGAGACTGCTGAGTTGACCGCAGTGCAGAATCGCTATATAGTTTACATCTCCTAACAATGTTGTCCATTCTAGACACAGGCTTATTATATTTACAGCCCTTAATAACATTCATTTTCTGGCCTCAATGTGTGTCTTGGCCGTTTTCTAAATTCCCGTTGTTTCCCCTTGTTTATAATATCACCGTTCCAAGCAAACGAGTGATTTTGTTTTTAAAACACTTCAGCGAGTTTAAAAAAGTATAAATATGAGCGTTAAAATATATGAATATGAAAGCAAAATGTACGTGTGTGAGTGTAAAATGTATAAATATGTGAGTGACAATATATGAATGTGTGCATTGAAATATGATAATATGAGAGCAAAATATATGAATGTGTGAGTGTAAATACGTGTGTGAGAGTGAAAATATATGTATGTAAAAGGAGAATGTATGTGTGTAAGAGTGAAAATATATGTATGTAAAAGGAGAATGTACGTGCGTGAGAGGACCAGTATGAATTAAGGCCTGTACGGCCCCTCATACTGAACAGAAATAGAAACGTGACACTACATTTTTTACTTTTTTCTGCAATGAAATAAAATGTTTCATTGCAGATGAAAGGCTAATTTCCCTTGAATTTTGTCAATACATTTGTTTAAAAAATCCTGTTGGTAAGTACTTGTCCTTTGCCAAGATGCGTGGAATGCTGACTATACAGTAGGAAGGCAAAAGGAATTTTGACGACCCCTCAGAGCGGTTTCATATCTACAAGTCAGCAGTCGCTCATTGACACACGTTCACACAGAGGCACAGGCAAGCCAGAGAAGGTGCCACCTGCTCAGGGAGACTCACACAAACCGTTGACCATGTCATTGGGAGCGATTTGGGGTTAAATATCTTGTCAAATGACACTTGGACATTTTGACTGTCCTTGGGGAGCTCATCCGTTTGATCCTTGTTCTTCCCAGGATCTTGACCTGGCTGCAGTCTGTTGTTGCAACTTACCTGGTTGGTCAAGCAGTCACCAGAGAACTCTCCGACGCCGACTGTTGCGTCGCCGTGTTCTCCTGCGTCTTGGCCATGTGTCGCACTGGAACACACCGCAAAGACTTCATCCGAGCACGCACGAACTGCGCATGCATGAGTGGCAATAACTCTCCTTACCAGCAGGCGGTGGTAGTGTGTATTCGTCATTCAAAAGAGGCAACAACCGGAAGACAGAGAAGAAGAACAGACTGCGTGATCTAAACAAACAACAAATAGCGTGTGCGTTCCATTTTCACTCTCGTCCATCAAAAACATGTTTTGTGCGGTACTGGAGCTATCAGCCATTGGAGTGTTGTTTGTGGAAGACATTCTCAAGCAACCGTTTCACTTCTCATGCAAAGATTCACTAGCTGAACAGCCAATCAGAGTGATTTCTTTGGCCGAATGCCTGTGGCCAACGCACGGCCATGAAAAGCCAAATAAGGCGTGTCACGGCGGACGGTGCAGGACACACCAAATTGAGTTTGGGCGACAGGGCACGTTACGTCGTCCGACCAACGAACGCGGCCAATTTCGGCCTGGTGTGTCAGGGCCTTTATTCTCTACAGAGACGAAACTCTATGACAACAAAACTCTAACCTTAGTCATTTAAAAATAATGCCTAATAACTGTTTAATCAACATCTTTATAAGTGCAGCCTTTACATGTTCATAATTTAACTGTAATGTGTATTTTCTAAGTGTACTAATTATTATTGTTGTAATGTTTCATGCGTGCAATATTTTGTCTTTTATTTTGAAGTTCAAGCTCACGTCTCGTTATGCTGTTCTCGCGTGAGTTAGAGAGCGAGAACATGAGAAGCACCCTCAAAGTAATATGCACGGATACTTACAGCTCTGTTAGTTTTGTATTCTTATACATATAAGTTGTGAAGAGAACTGAAGAATACTTCCCTCTGTTTACAGAGCATGCAGCCCAATGAGGTATGTCGTTGTGTTTGTATTACTTTTATGTTTATTACCTTTCTAGTTATCTCACATGCTGTGCATGTTATTGTGTGTAACACAAAACTATGTTTGTCATTTATACTGTTTGTTTGTGTAGTTTTCACGGTGGATTCGGAGGAATAAACCCGTAATGAGAAAGCCACTTGTGTCTGCCTGTGCTTCGAGGGAATTACAGTGAAAACTCGACTTTCCATCGACGCGAGAGTGTCTTAATTGACGAAGTGGCAACTTCAGAGGACAGGTCTTCAAATGGCTGCCGGAGGAGGAGAAACTACGCATGCACACACAGAAGTGGACGACGCGCGCAGTTTTTAAAAGAGCAACGCTTCAAGACAGAGCCATAAAGAACTTGGACACTAGGAAATCAAGAGTGATCTGAGTAGAGGGCTTCTGTAAAGGTTTGCTAAACTGTTATTACTGTGAGTGCCAACTATAGTAGTGTGTGTGGTTAGCGTTTTGACTTATTTTCTCATGTCATTTTATTAAGGCTTGTTAATTAAGGCTTAAAGTTAAATGGAAAATAAGTGTTTTTATTTCTAATTCAAAGTGTGTTTTTGGGAATAATAAGTGAAAGTTATTTCATTGAAGTTCTGAAGTCTTATTTTTGAGTATATCTTTGAAAGGTTTAAAGTTCAATTAAGCTGTTTATTGCACATTTTCTATTTTATGTGCATTTCTACCTCTATTGAAGTCTTATAGGGTACATTTAAGTCACACTTACATTTGAGTAAGTGTTGAAAGTTCATTAAAAGGTTTAACTGCATTTTGCTGTTTATAAAAGTGAGTCACATTAAAGTAGTGATTACTAATGTCTAAGTCTAGTGAGCCTACAATTCAGGTTAGGGAAAGTGCAGAGTCCCAAGACGAAGCTGTGGATAACACTGAAGCACAGCAGCTAAGAAGAGGTCAAAGAACTAAAACTCCTACATAAAAGGGTAGAGAAATGCAAGAAGAGCAAATGAAAACGCTTCCACAAAAGTTCAACTACAATTATGAGAAATGGAGAAAACAAGTGAAAACAGCTAAGCGGCCATTATCTCAAACAACAGAGTCTTTATCTGAAGATTTGCTTAATGACATAATTCATGATGTCACAAGTTTGTCAGAAGATGTCCGACATGTTTATGAGGATCTGCGTACAATCTCAACTACAGACCAGGACACGCGTCGAAGAGTGGATCTCTGTGCAGAGATTTCTAAGTTTGTCATCAACAGAGCCTCAAGTCTCCTGGATGGAAAGGTTCCACCTACACTTCTTCTTGGAAAAGCAACTCCAAGCAATCGAACCAGTCTTCTGTGAAACGACAAGAAGCTGCTGCTGAGGCTGCTGCAAGCCAAGCTGTTCTGAAAGTGTTACAAGAACAAGAAAGAGAACATTTGGAGATTCAGCGCCTGGAGGCAGAAGCTAAAGCCCCTGTCACACTGTCCCGAAATTGACAACCGATGGGCACACGAATATGGAATTGTGAATTTCGCACAAAGATGGCCCTGAACCACACACAAAGGCAACATTTACATTACATTTAAGACATACAACTGCAACGAAGGTAACACAAACAATTATGTTAAAGTATTATGATACTGTACTGATATTTTCCGACTTTGTTCTTTACTTTCTCCGTCTGTTTATGTAGAAGATATTAAGTTTTCTCCGTCATGTTGTTTCCATAGCAACAACAACTTCCTCGCCTTCAAAATAATATATTATATCCTTTTTAGTTTCACAGAACACAAATTGGGTTATTTACATAATATGTTTACATGATTTTGTTGTGCAATAAAACAACCAGATGGACACACGATAAAGGAAATGTTCAAATTCGGCTCTGATCGTAGCAACATTGGGCCATTCGTGAGAGCATCTTAAGGCATCTTTGGCATGCCAAAGATTTGGCCACCGCTCCCGAAGTTGCTGCTGGAGCCTGATAAATTCCACCGGCGGTCATACGATGGCTTAAGATGCCCTCACGAATGCCTTACGAAGGGCAAAATGGACACACGAAGTCAACATGAAAATGAACCTTCACAAGGTCCTTCGGCAATGCTTTGTGATGCCAAAGATGTTGCCACCGCTCCCGAAGTTGCTGCCGGAGCCTGAGAAACTCCACCGGCGGTCATACGATGGCTTAAGATGCCCTCACAAATGGCCCGATGTTGTTACGATCAGAGCCGAATTTGAACATTTCCTTAATCGTGTGTCCATCGGGTGTCAATTTCGGGACAGTGTGACAGGGGCTTAAAAGAAAGATAGCTGATCAAGAGACTGCAGCCATGAGGCGTCGTTTAGAAAGAGCAGAAGAGTTAAGACGTCGTTTAGAAAGAGAATCAGAAGAGTTAAGAAATCGTTCAGAAAGAGAAGCAGAAGAGTTAAGACATCGTTCAGAAAGAGAGGAAGAGGAAGCTAAAATTAAAGCTCGTCTAGAAGAAGAGCATGTAGCTCTACAACAGACTCTGGATGACAAACGGAGAGAAATACAGCATTTGGAAGCAGTAAAAGGTTTTAATGCAGCACGAGCAAGAATGCAAGTGTATGACCAAGAAGAGTCCATTAAAGAAGAATGGAAAGACGTGCTCGAAAGGGATTTGGTAAGTAAACCAGTGCCTGCTCCCACAAGTCCTCAACGACAGGTTGTCACTACTTCCTCAAGTGAAAGTACAGCAGAGCTTGTTAAGGTGCTAGCTGGTGCCTTAACTGCCAACAGAATTCCAGTTCCTGAACCTTCAGTATTCAGTGGGGATGCATTGAAATACAATGACTGGAAACTTTCATTTGAAATACTGATTGACCAGAAGAACATCCAAGATAAAGAGAAGATATACTACTTAAGGAGATATGTTAGTGGACAAGCTAAGAAAGCACTTGATGGTTATTTCCTGCTCGGAACCAAATCTGCCTATGTTGCAGCATGGAAGATTTTGGAGGAGAGATATGGGAATCCATTAACAATTACTAAAGCCCATAGAGACAAGCTTCAATCGTGGCCCAAGATAGGATCTAAGGACAGCTTTGAGCTCAGAGATTTTGCAGACTTTCTCCGTAGTTGCGAGGCTGCCATGGTCCACATCAAGGCATTAGAAATCTTGAATGAATGTAATGAAAACAGGCAAATACTTTCAAAATTACCAGATTGGCTAACTGCAAGCTGGAATCGGAAGGTTACTGAAGTCCAAGAAGACAGTAAACAATTTCCCTCCTTCAGCCAATTTTTAAAGTTTTTAACAAGAGAAGCAAAGATTGCCTGTAACCCTGTCACATCATTGCAATCACTGAAGCAAGGTGAAGCTGAAAACACCAAATCTCAAAGACAACAAAGCTTTGCAGCAAAGACACTGACCACAAGTTCAGACGAAAACACAGTCTTAACATGTATTCTCTGTAAGAAGAATTGGCATTCCTTGCACAATTGCAGGAAGTTCATGGAGCAAGCTGTTCCAGACAGAATTAAGTACATTCAAGCTCAGAAGCTATGCTTTGGATGTCTTGAGACTGGCCATCAGTCAAGGAGCTGCCACAGTAGGAGTGTATGTGAAGTGTGCAAGAAGCAACATCCTACCTGTCTGCATGAAGAGCATACAAATCAAGAAAGATACAAAGAAAGACCTCAACCAACACAACAAGAAGAAAGAACCACAGCGGCTAGTTTCAACAGAGTAATACTTGGTGAAGGTAATACACAAACAGCTGCTATAATTCCAGTCTGGCTTTCATCCACATGTCAACAAGCAGAAGAAATCCTTGTTTACGCTCTTTTGGATTCTCAAAGTGACACAACATTTGTGCTAAGTGAAGTAGCTGAGGCTTTGGAAGCAAGTAAACAACAAGTCAAGCTCAAGCTATCTACTATGACCTCAAGAACCACAGTTATAAGCGCTCAAAGAGTGAACAACCTACAAGCCAGAGGCTTTTACTCCGGTAAAAAGATTCCCATACCACCAGTCTATACACGTGACTTCATTCCAGCCAACAGAACTCACATACCAACAGATAAAACTGCAAAAGCTTGGTCTCATCTAGAGCACCTCCAAGGAAAGATTGCACCTCTGCAAGACTTTGAAGTGGGTCTGCTCATAGGGTGTTACTGCTCATAAGCTTTACTTCCAAAATAAGTTGGGTCTGGCAAAGAAAATCAACCTTACGCACAACATACAGACCTTGGATAGAGTATTGTTGGAAACATGAATCCCTGTCTAGATTATGGAGACGCCATTGGCGTTAGCCATCGCATATTAGTGAGACAAGTGACACCAGGTGTAGAACCTTCTCTCAGTCTCAAAACTGAAGTACACTATGTGAGCCGAACCAAAGTTAAAGACAATCCAGCAGATCATGCCTCTCGAGGTTTAACGGCAGAGCGACTGAAGACTTAAAACTGGTTCACAGGACCAAAGTTTCTTTGGCAAAAGGACCTACCTGTAAGAGAATGCAAGGTGGGAGAAATCAATGAGGATGGTCCTGAAATTCGCAAGGAAGACATGTCATTATTGGATCGCTTTCAGACATTTTGTGATTGGTCAAGAGCAGTTGCAAGACTGAAACGACATGCCAAAGAACACCAAGGTGTGAAACAAAGAACCAATGAATGTACAACCATTCAAAGGCGAAAGACCAAAGTTACCTGACAACAAGACGTGCGCAGTACACCGCCTAAATTGTCTTGAAAGAAGACTACAAAATCACAGAAGTCTTTCCAGGGTCAGATAGTAGGGTCAGAAAACTTAAATTACTGGTTAGCCAAACCACATTAGACAAAAAGGGGGAAACCCACAATTAGAACTGTGTTCCTTGAAAGGCCTGTACACAAGGTTGTTACTCTGCTTGAGGCAGAATAAGGTGTTTAATGTGTTGCCTGAGATTCCATGTTAAGTTGTTATCTACAGGTAATGTCTATTTCAAAGGGTAAAGCGTGTACTTTGTACAAACAATCTTTTGTGTGAAATCTCACGAGTAATGTTTGATTTGGTGGGAGTGTAAGTGCAGCCTTTACATGTTCATAATTGAACTGTAATGTGTATTTTCTCAGTGTACTAATTATTATTGTTGTAATGTTTCATGCGTGCAATATTTCGTCTTTTATTTTGAAGTCCAAGCTCACGTCTCGTTATGCTGTTCTCGCGTGAGTTAGAGAGCGAGAACATGAGAAGCACCCTCAAAGTAAGATGCACGGATACTTACAGCTCCGTTAGTTTTGTATTCTTATACATATAAGTTGTGAAGAGAACTGAAGAATACTTCCCTCTGTTTACAGAGCATGCAGCCCAATGAGGTATGTTGTTGTGTTTGTATTACTTTTATGTTTATTACCTTTCTAGTTATCTCACATGCTGTGCATGTTATTGTGTGTAACACAAAACTATGTTTGTCATTTATACTGTTTGTTTGTGTAGTTTTCACGGTGGATTCGGAGGAATAAACCCGTAATGAGAAAGCCACTTGTGTCTGCATGTGCTTCGAGGGAATTACAATCTTGTTATCCTTCATTTGTTAGGTGGATGAATTATCTTGGCAAGTAGAAGTTCTCACTGACATGGATTTTAAAACATTTGCGCACACAATTTAAGAAAAGTATGCCCTTTTTTGTGCATAAAAACGTAATTTTACTCTAGTCTAATGAAAAATAGGACTGAAAGTGTCAGGTTTATATATTTTGTGTCCCTCAGAGACAAGGTTTTTATGTTTAAGACTTCTGTGACTGCACCTGAAATGTGAGTCTTTGGTATAAGTTGCAGAGGTAAATATTTTTGAATTGAATTGTTTTGTGTTAATGCATTTAAAATGAGCTTGAGTAAATTACTTTAGTTTTAAATAAATAGTGGATATACACACAGTACACCAACAAATGAACAGCATTTTGCCAATGTTTTTTATGTACAAAGCCTCATCCACAACATCTACAAAAAGGCAACATTTCACTGATTTCAGGCTGACTTCAAAATATTCTGTCTATAGTCTATTTTGGACATGACTCTTTGTTTTGAAGAGTGAGTCTGTTGTTACCATGACTGGCAAGCTTCTTAATCTGGCACTGGCGCAATATAGAGCTCACAGTAAATTGCTTTGATTCAAAATCTCTTATTCTTTTTCCGTGCCTATAAGAGTTGTGGATAGATTACAAACCTGGGTTCCTGCTAATGAAACTAAAATGACACACATTATTCACTGTGTGGTGTACATTTAAGCCAACATCCTGAAACATGAGGTTTAGAAATACATGATGTTCTATTTCTTATATTAGTATTCATTTCCTTCATTTGTTTTTATAAAATTATCTCACACAGTTGATCCAACAGACCATGCATCCATTATGTTTGGGTATCAACTTTAAATAAAAAAAGGGTATTTGTTAAGAGAAAAAAGCTTTGTTGGTAAATGGCAGGTGTTCCAAAAAGTGTACAACTCACTTAATAACACTTTGGGCTGTTTCATTTGAACTGAGCGTGACTAACATAAAACAAATAATTAACAATAAAGATTACTTACATGAGAAGGACTTAGTTTGTTTTTGTGGTTGGTTATGGTTCCTAATCAAAAAATGAGGCTTACCAGCATTTTCACAGTTTTACATTTACACTGTACTTTATTTATCTGATTAATAATATTGTTTCCATTGGTAATTTGCTGCATTTTGACTTTATTCTCTGTCAAATAAAGTTTTGTTAAATGGCCATCTATTGTTTGGAAAAACATTAGGAAAATAAATCATGCTGATGTGTTTTCTTTCAACATTTTCAAAACTGATGAAAACCTGTGGAGTTTTCTTCCAAACAAAGAAAAGTTCTGTTTAGATCCTCTGTAGCTCACTAAAGGTCAGTGTGTGTATACTTGAGGTCTAACAAATGTGTTGAGTGCATTTCGTTAATGCAATGGGGAGGTATAAAACTCCACAGGCAACCTTTAAATCGATACAAATCTAATATGAATGAGCTTTGTGTTTACTTGTTGAAAAAAAAGCTCTTCTTTCACCACATTATTATCATAATGCCCACAGGAGCAAGTTATTCTGCTTGTGTTGTAAATATAGTCCACCCTGTCCTCCTCCAAAAAACGACCAAATGGGTCGATTGCTCAGCAGCTTATTACAACCTATAGTCACGTTTGAAAGTTTAGCACCTCTAGTGGTCGTGTAAGAAACAACAATGTGCGGCATATGCTCCCGTTGATTGCAAGCGCTCCGGAGGGTCGTATATTCACTAATAACCCTCTGTGGAAAATCCTAAATTGTAGGATAGTTTTCCCCTCACCGTCAAATGATTACACAGTGATATATGCATTACTCATCCACTAAAAAACATCAGTTTATCCTTGTTAATTACACAACATTGATTGGTTTAAATTGTGTACAATGCTTTTGTGTTTATAACCTTTGATTCAGAGAAACAAATAGTTTTTTCTGAGTTTAGGATGGCCAAAAACACTACACTACCCATAATCCTCAGCTATCGTTTGGGACTACAACATCCGCTTTGCTTGACAAACCCGTGATTAGTCATCAAGCTCTGTGATTGATGTTGGAGTGGCAGTGCGCCAAGGTTACGCCGAGCTCTTTGAAATGGAATGAATCCACGGCAGACTATCCAAAACTGGACTCGAACGGGTCCAGCCCAGCCCCCCCAAGAAATACACATGCTGGCTAATTGTGTTTCGCAACATGCTCTATGGCACGTCTCTACTGGGAATTGTAGTTTTAAAAGACGTTTTCGTATTTCCCATAATTAGAAGTTGCCAGTATTAAACTGTGTACACCCCTGGAGGTATAGGGGATAAGAAACACATTGGTGTTATCCAATTTAAAACGTATAATTCATAAATGGGTGAAAATCGCTTGTGTCCATAATGGGCAACATTAATATACCCACATGACAGCTAAGGTCAGAAGATCTTTATTTAACAGCTGGTCTTATGTCTGTGACCCCTCCTGTTGTTAATTGATAAGCCTGAAACATGCACTTGTAAAGGTTCAGAGGCACATTTAGCAAATATGGCAGTAGCCATCGATCATCTTAAGATAAGATAGGATATACTTTATTGATCCCAAGTTGGGAAATATTTTTGTTACAGCAGCATGTACAACATGACATTTATTGTTACTTTGTAATTATACTCCACTACAATTCAGAGGTTAACCTGTTATTTTTACTCCACTACATTTATTTTAGTAACTTTGCAGATTCTGATTAATGATGTGAAATATAAACAACCCTTAAAGCAGACTTTAGTTACACCTGAGTAAAATTCAGGGAAGGTGATTTCAAGTGCCAAAATAAACAATGGAATATATTAGACGTTAAGTACTTTGTCCGACTTCATATTTATCTGTTGATACCCCCAATGTTTTTTTCTTATTCAAAAGAAGACCTTAACTTAAAGTATTTTTTATGTTTAAATAAAGCCTTATTAGATTGTCTGTTTTGCACATCCTCCTATTAATATCTTTGGACGTCGTCCACTAGCTTTTTCATTGTAGAGATCACTACAGTATCTTCTTGATATTATCTATTCTATATGTCTATCATTGACATTCTACTTTCCCCCCTATTTTGTATATAGGCTACTCTTAATATTTGAATTTTTTCATCAAATATAACATATTCAACAAAATAATTCAATAACGTGCTTTAACCTCTAGGCCAGGTGTGCTCAAATACAAATCTTAAAAGTCCAAAAAAAATTGTTCAATAAGACAAAGGTCCGTTTATTACGGTCATTCAAACTTTTAAACAATTGCAACAAGATTCTTAACACGAGGTTGCAGAAACAAAAATAATCTGTATGCAGGAGTTTTCATTGTTATTGTGTCTGTGCTTGATCCCTCAGAGTCACAGTGTAAGAGCTGCAAAGTTATGAATAAAGGCCGCTGCACCCTCTTTCATTCAGCATTCCCATTATTGCTTTATAAATGTCTTGCCCACTTCAGTGTCCACTGAGGTTCGTCAGGCCCAACACATCTTCAACAAACTCCCCCTTTGCCTCATCATAAAATCTCACAAACACCAGCAACTGAGCATTGTCAGTGTTGTCAGTGGACTCATCCACAGCTAAGGAAATGCACTGTGCATTTTGTATTCCATCACAAAGCTGATTAATCAAATCACCAGCCAGTATTTATGTTCTTCTGGTTGCTGTGGAATCTGAGAGGGGGATTTGCTTGATTTGACCTGTTATTTCCTCTTTTTGTTTGCCTTCAAACATGGTCTCCATTACTTCAGTCATGCATTCTTTTATACTTCAGTTATGATCCAGTGGAATGTCCTTACCTACAGATGTAGCGATTCATTTCAGACAGTTTGAAACGCAAGGGCCGTGATTGATACGTGATCTGCCCTCGCTCAAGGCAAAACCTCCAGCTTGACTTGAGACCGCCCCCGTGATAGATAAATGTAATTATAATGAAGCCAGCTGCAATGGATCATTGATCCACCAGGGGGTGCAGTGGGGTTCCACACTGGAGCTCATGTGAAATAAAGTCAGATACAGTACGCTGGATGTACAGCGGAACTTTGTTAAGATCCATATGTCACGGATATCATACTCTGTGCTAAATAAGAGACATGTAATCATTTACAAAACATCACCATGTTGTTATTTAACAAAATAATGTTGTTTAGTCGAAAAAAACGAACGGGAGGAAATGCAGCCCGGCTCTCGATTTTTAATCCTAATTTAATCATCATCTTGACCACGATCATTTATGTTTATGTTCGCCGAATTGACATGAAATCACTGACACATATGAATATACTGTATTCAACTTCATTAAAACGTTATTAACGTGCCTAAACTCAGTAATTCACTAAAAATATTTATATTTTAATGGAGCCTCGTCAGCATATCAGGATCCCAACGCGCAGCGGAGGGATCTTGGTCTGCATGACGGGTGTTTTTCCCCATAAGGAACAAGTCGCTGCAAATTATCCCGCTTATTACATCGCCACATTCTCAACAAAGTAACGACATGACTCCCAATATTAATTTAAATGCTTTTATGGATTTAGAAAATGTTTTTATTGATTTAAAAAATAGTTGTAGGCCTATGTATTGATTTAAATTGACATGCATCCGCTCAGAAAAATAGTCCGTTGTTACCTTTTTTTAAACAGTCTGAATGAAACGGCAGCTCTCTCCCCCCTCCCCCCCGGATCTTTCTTCTCCAGCAACTAAATTAACTGTAGGTTACTCTGAGTGACCATAGACTGTATGTGACAAGCTTACAGTTAGTGACGTAACAACACCATAAAAGCTGATGGGTTGAAAGCAATACGGGAGGTAAAAATAACTAGAATAATTGTGATTTATTTATTGTGGCTTTTATGTTTTTAGGTATAAAATGTTATGTAATTCAGGCTTATAGTTCATCCTTCTCTAAAAGCGTTCAACAATGACAATATTCATAGTAATTTAATAAATCCTTCCAACACACATTGTAAAAAATAGGCTACTGTAAGTTAAGAAATCATTTCAATATGTACATCTTCTGATGTAACAACAATAACATTATAAATAGTAACATAGCTGAACATGGTATTGCACATTTAGCTTTGAGTGTTACTGACCTGAGATGTTTTTATTACATGAATTAAGGTGACTGAGGCTTTGGGATGCAAACTCACTGTATGAAAAAGGTGACAAGGATCCGAGCCCCCGGCTCCCCCACCCCACGGAATAACAGGATTTCAGCAGTCAGAACAACTAAAGCAGCAGTGTTAATAATAACAGAAACGCCAAAGAGTCACATCTAATAGAAATATATAAAAGCATTTATTTTAATTGTGTAGCAGTCAGTTTATAATTTTGGCAGCACTGTTGAGCATTTTGAAAATGTATTTTCATGCCTCTGTGCAAGGCTTAAGTCTTTTTATCTTTATAGCCACATGGTGTAAAGTAACTAAGTTCATAAACTCAACAAGTACTATACTTGGGCACAATTTTGAGATACTTGTACTTTATTTAAGTATTTCAATGTTTTGCTACTTTGTTCTTCTACTCCATTACAGTTCAGAGGTACATGGTGTACTTATACTCCCCTACATGTATTTAATACCTTTAGTTACTTTACGGATGTGGATAAATTATGTGAAATATAATCAAGTGTTAAATCAGACTTTAGTTCCACCTGGAGTAAATCCACAAGCTACCCTGCAGTAAACAAAGTCATTCAAACTAGCTGCACCTTTACCAGCTTTGAGAACACTTTCATGATCAATCATTATAAAACATATCATATCTATTATTCTGAAATGGACCAATCTGCACAATGACTACTTTTACTGTCGCTACTTTCACTATATTTTGATGAGAATACTTTTCTGCTTTCACTTGAGGAACATTTTGAATGAAGGACTTTTACTGTAACAGAGTATTCCTGCACTCTGGTACTTCTACTTTTACTCAAGTACAAGACCTGGGTACTTCTACTTTTAATCAAGAACAAGATCTGAGTACTTCTACTTTTACACTACAAGATCTGTGTGCTTCTACTTTTACTCAAGTACAAGACCTGAGTGCTTCTACTTTTACTCAAGTACAAGATCTGAGTACTTCTACTTTTATTCTAGTAAAAGATCTGAGTGCTTCTACTTTTACTCAAGTACAATATATATATATATATATATATATATATATATATATATATATATATATACTTATACCACCTCTGTTTATAGCCTATGAAAAAAACTATTAGAAATAGAAGGCTAAAGCTAACGTTAGCAGATAGTGACAATGTATGCTAGCTAGCTAGCTCAACCATTCCTTAAATAGTTTTGCCACAGAAAAACTTTTCAGTTCACATCACGCTCTGCCGCTCCGACAGGGAGCTCTGCTCTGAACACCTGAACGGCCCGTTCTAACAGCTGTTCACCAGCGGTCCAGTCTGTGCCACAGTGACTCCGGACGCGCAGTTAATATTAACGAACGCATCCGTAGGTAATGTAGCTGCTGAAGCTAGACCATCATCTCGGAGCAGCAGAGCCTTATTATACATCCATGAGCAGAGCCGACAGGCAGGAAGACTCGAGCACACAGCTCGTACTTCATTATAATATATAAAAAAAGAACACCATGCGTGTCATGATGGCACATAACAGCTCACGGCCGCAGATTACTCCGGGTCCCAGACCCCCCCATACCCCAAAAATAGTTTTATTGCAGATCTACATGAAATGACATGAAATCACTGACAAATATGAATATACTGTATTCAACTTCATTAAAACGTTATTAACGTGCCTAAATTCAGTAATTCACTAAAAATATTTATATTTTAATGGAGCCTCGTTGGCGGATCAGGATCCCAAAGCATACACGGAGAAGTGTAATGTAAAGATTTACATTATTATGATTATTTAATATATAAAGACTATATATTATTGAATTACAAGATTAGATATACTTTAGTATAGTATCTAAAATATTGATGTGTTCAAATGCTTTTCAAAACACAACTGAAAGTCCATGAAACTTGTCTTTCTGTATTTGTGAATGAAGCGCCATCTCCTGGTTAAAACCTGAAATTGAAAATCTGGCAACGCCCTCTTGGAAAATAGTGGGAGGGCTTAACATTCCTCTATACTGGTCTTAGGCAGGTCGTAGGCAGGAAGCTGTAAGCTGGAGTCTGAAATGAAGTGCTACATCTCTACTGGCCTTTTTTTTGGGCTGGGCAGTGTAGTTTTACACACCGTCTTATTTGACTTTCTCAGGACATTAAACTGTTTTTTGGGGGCAGACCCTCACAAAGAAAAACATATATTTCCACACGTACGGTCTTCATCTAAACAGTTTTGTATGCTCATCCGTGAGCAGAGCCTCTTGTGCTGCATTCACTTGCACTCGGACATTAGAGACTTTCTCTCATAAATGTCAGATGAGCCACAACTTTTCTTTCAAAACAAAGCTGCCAGCTGGGTTGGCAGCAGGGGCGGATCTACAGGGGGGAAAGGGGGGGCAGCTGCGCCCCCCACTGTAGAGCCTTTCCCCCCCAGCTGCCCCCCTAACTTTTGTTTCCCTAAAACTGTACTTGTAGAAACAACCCTACACTATTTCCACAAGCTTCTCAAGCAACGAAACAAGCAGTACATTAATTAAAAGTGAATCATTTTAAATATCATTTAGGCCCGTTAAAAACGTAGCTACGGCCCTGCATTAAACTGCGGAGCGGCATTCACACAGACCACGGTGCATACAGCTGCAGACAGGGAACGAGCTGTCCCAGCACCTGAAGGTGGATCAGCCTCCCCTGGGAGCATTTCCCCTTCCACTAGTTTTGTTTTTACTAAAGACGAGAGCTTGAAACAAAATATTAATAAATCGCTGCCGTTTGAATCGATAGCGTTTAACAGACGGTCGCTGTTTGGGACGTTACGTAAAATACTACGCAGGCAGCGCTAGCTGGGAGATCGATCACTTTATTTGCTAAACTATGCAGTACTATTAAATCCATGTAAATTACACATCACAGCAATGAGGCCAGCTAAATTACACCATACATCCTTTACCGTCAAACTGGATCTAAACACAGCTGCCTGTGTGCGTTTGATAAATACTTTCTTATGTTATATTTATTATGCTACTTAGCTACATGGCCCTAACGTGTAAAGTTATACAAGCATTTGTACCAGTGCTTTTCACAAGTAGACTCTTGCAGGCCAGAGTAGCTGGAGTGATTAAACAACAACAAAAAGACATATCTGAGAAGTGATCAGGACGAACATAAAGAGGAAAGGGAAAAGAGAGATGAAGAGACCAGGAGGGTCAGAGCAGGAGGAAGCCAGGAGGAGATGAAGACATTAGTGAAGAAGAAGAAATGTTTGAGGAATAAAGATGAAGTATCAGAAAGAGGGACAGAGGCAGGGATCAGGAGGCAGATGAGACTCCAGCTGGACCACATGGTATGTTCTTATTCTCCTTACATATTCCATTACAGAAGCACAATCTAGCGGCGCTTAGTATTGAGAAATATGTATTGAAATGTGTTGCTGCACATGTCACCTTTAGCTCTCTTAAGAGATGGGTGATGTCATTTGTGTACTTAATTATAACTAAGTACTTTTACTGTAGGCCTACTTACTTACCGATTACTTACCGATTCACATAATTCTGAGTATTCTCTGAATCTGGTGCCTTTTGGGTCTTTACATCTTTGAAAAATGAAACCAAAATGTTTGATCATAACACCTGGTAGTCGACTACTTACATGTTCCCATCTCAGGCACAAAATATAAATAATTACTAGGAATTTCCTTGAAATAATGTGACAGGGTTGAAGTTTTTAACAAAAAGTAACCATGAGACCTTGTTTAGCTAAGATATGGCACCACATGGAAGTTAAGGACATTGCAAAACTATTGTTTATTTTGTAATAAACAATTATCTACTAGTATTAATTCATAACAGAGTTGAAATGTTGAGCTTGTCAATCTTAATCTGAAAATACAAAAACTGAAATATAGGTAAGAGAAGACACTGACACTTGCCTTTCTTTGCCATCTTTCCTTCAAAAGACTTCTGTGATGTAATTCCCTCAATGCAGATGACACATGGACTGATCCATTATTTTAATAGGAGGGTAAATGGTATGGCGTGGCGGGGTTGAAGCAAACTGTGGGACGTGTGTCAATATTGCAATTTCATAGATAAGTGAAGTATTTTTTCTGAATTTCTTTTTGATCAGTTAAAGTTGACAAGCATATGATTATATTAGCAACAACATTTTGGGATAAGTGGCCATTTTGATTTGTTTAATATTAAATTAATATGTAATAAAGCTTAGTGAGGACATGCAAATATATCTGTTGTCTACTACTAAGACAACCAATTTTTTTAAAACAAAAAATATATTTTTGTACATTGTAATGCAAAACAACCTGTTCCATTAATTAATTGCTTTAAAATACATTTTGTAGTTTCCTTTCATTTACAATGATTGAAGTAAGCTTGGGGGACTCAAAGGGCACTTGATTGTTCGTCTGAGCACCTTGTTTCTCTTGTGCATTAAGAACATGCATGAATTAACAATAAATAGGTTATATACAGTATAAAGTACCACGTACTGTCCGCCCTCCCATGCCACCCTGGCATGACCTCTTGCCCCCTTTGCCACCCCATGTAAAATGTTCTAGAACCGCCACTGGGTGGCAACTGGGGTGGCAAGGCCTATTGTTTGGGTGGCAGTTGGTGGCAAGCTGCTTGGCTCTAGAGATATAAATGTTTGCCTGTCAACTATTTTGGTCCGTACAAAAATCAGAACCACTCATGATTAATTTACCATGGAATTGCTCAGAATATTTAAGTGTCAAGAGGTCCTATCCCTTCACTGTCACCAGCACGTTACATCTTGATACCAATTTTGAGTCAACTGTGGTGTAAGTTGTAGAAATCCAGAAAACATTCCCTTTGCATATATATTCTACTTATTCAGTATTTTCTGCATACTGCCTTCTAAATGAAGTATGATATACCAGCAGACTGTTAACACTGCATCATGTGACCGTTTTGCTTGAGTATACATTTGATCAATATCCTATAATCAGTTACATTTCTTATCTGGGAACTGATTGTGCTCTTAACACAAAACAGGATATATTCAATTAAACTGCAGATTTATTTTCTAGTCCAGGTATGTGGAAAAATTAAAATCATGAAAATAAAATACATTTGTCTTGGTCAATTGGGCTTTAACTGACCCCCTTCACTATATCTATATTTAGCTATCACAGCACATTTCTGATTTGAATTACATTAGATCAAAAAAGAAAAGTATATGTGAGAATTCAGAGTCCTAAAAGTTCTCTAGACAGCCAAATGATATATGATATACCTTTCTTCCTGCTGTATGTCAAAAGAAAAAAGGCACCATAACTCAGTAGCTTGATTTATAACGTACAAACTGTATGGTGGTATATCAAACTGCATTGTATTACACTGCTGTTCATTTTCACGCTGTCAGTACAATAATCCATTGGATTCTCCCCTCCTCTGACAGAAATAGATCACTCGGGTTTCTTGGATTTTGTTTCTCAAAAGTCAGTGCCAGAACATCGGATTAGGCAATTTAGAAAGCTGCAGGTGCTACAGTAATGCTGTGACATAAATAACTCGGCTCTGCCATACTTTGAATTGGCATATGCTTGTATCCTGAGCTGAGCACAAATCAAATCCTGGGCCTTTTCAATATGCCTTGAAAGAAGCTCGAAGGCAACTCAAAGATCCTACAATTATATATTCAGATAGCTTCATTGCCAAAAGGAAAAACGAAAAAAAGATCAAGACATTCTTTAATGAGTCTTAAGCCATATAAACTTGTATGACACGTTCAAGCAGAAAAATGTCATTCCTGAGCGAGCACACAAAGTGTACTCTCAATCCAATTGTCACATTGGCTGCTCAAAGAAAGGACACACACTCAGTGAAAGTCTCTAGGCACCAAAGCCATTGTTCCGTAAACGCTGGCTGACGAGGCGCTGATAAAGTACAGCTTTCTACAAAGTGGCGTGAATGTCATATGGCCCAGGACAAGTTTTTTTCAGGGTTTGTAAAAAAGCGAAAGTCTACCCATGCATCCCCACTTCTTAATTTCATACTTTATAACTAATTAGGAACAGTCATGTTGCAGTTTAAGTCCATGTTTCTACATAATGTACTTACTTTATCATTTGATCCTCTTGGAAATGTCTGTTAAATGGTCATAGTTAGTGTATAGATCCTTGAGTAATGCCTTAAAATGTGATTTAGGGGTCATATGGACCTTGACCTTTTATCATGCACCAAATCAATAATACATTTACTATTGAGTCCATGTGGACCTTTATTGGTTTATTGTGTGAAAGACAAGAACAAATTTGAAAAAGGTTTCATGCCTGTTCAAAATTTCCTCATCATTTTATCCTATGGGAAAACACATTTTTTCGACGTCTCAGTGACCAGCACCAAAATCGTTAGCCATTTTTCACAGTTTCAGCATTCATATGCAGATGTTTATAGTGTGGCGGCCCCAGAGCCTGGGGCCTCTGAGTGTGTTGCAGGTCCTGCGATGGGGTGGAGCTGAAGAGGCCAATCAGCGGGATCGGGGACACCTGGCCGGAGCCGAGGTACTATTTAAGCCCAGCTGCCCGGAGTCACATGGCTGTCAGTACTCTCTCCAAGGCGGCTGCAGAAGGACTCCCTCCTTGATCCTTTCCCATCGTCCATCCTCTCCTGTTTTTGGTGTTGCAGTAAAGTGCCGTAATTTTTGGAAACTTTGAGCGTCTCTTTTTTAACTTTCCTGTTGCCGGTCGTAACAATAGGGATAAATACAAAAATACAAACTTAGAAAAATGAACATTCAAACATACAATGTAATGAAACAGTATTATAATGAAAATACTGAAAATGATATGAGAAAATAAAAGTGTAATGGCTATGTCATTCCATTACCTAAGACTATGTTTCTCTGTGTGAAAGCCAATATTCAGCACTAACTGCTTGAATGGCCACTGTCCATCGTGCTGTTTACTGCTGCTCTGTTTCTCAGGGGCTCGTTGAGCTCCTGTCCGTGGGGCTGACTCTGACTGGATCGACCATTACTGTTAGCTGTTACAATGTGGTTCACATGAGAAAGCAACCTGCTAATTATTCAATCACAGTTTGCAACATATTATTCCTCTCTGCACGCTGAGCAGCATCTTTGTATTGATTTAACTCTCAACATGAGACTGTGTGATCTGTATTCATAGAGAGCTTATATCTGCAGTACAGGATGAATATTTCAGTTTTCTCTGCTTGTAAGTGTCCAACAGTCAGTCAATCAAGACCCAACACAAGTGTTGATGTCTGCTGTATTTGCTATATAACAAATAGTATTAACCTCCTGGAAAAACCCTCATCAGTGTGTTTCTGCACTTGGGACCAATTCTCTTCTCAAACAACTACAATAAGTGTATGGAAGGTTAAGCGTTATGTGTAATGTTCCCAGGCTCATGTTGACGGGCTAAAGACAATGTTATTTAGACAATACCATTGTAGTGCTATTGGAAGCCCTGTGATGCAAGATTGACATATTTTTCTGGGCTGGTAATATTGGCCAAATCATCAAATATATATGTCGTATTTTAAAGACATCTTCCTTATACGAGAAACTGTTTTCAAGCCTGAAGTCTAAACAAAAGTCTTACTTTTCTTTGGCAAATGCAAACCTGCTCCAAAAACACACTTCTGGAAAAATTCACCATCTGCCATCTCTCCACCCTGCCTCCTAATGCTCAACACCCTAAGGACATATAAGTCCAACAGCTGTAATTCTGGGTATTAAAATGCCATGAGCTTTCAGGAAAAGATGGAAGATGAGAGAATGTGAGCAATGAAGTGATAAGGAAAGATCCATATGTCTTGGAATAGATTAATTTAAATTGTTATGTGGTTATGTGTTACATCTTTATGTATTAATATTTGTTTCAATATAATCAACCTGATTTGTAAACATTTGACAGACGACTGTCAAAGTGTAAAGGTCCAGTAACGATATCCTGCATGAGTAGCCATTTGCAGATACCAAGCCCCCAGGAAGTGTGCCGGACTTTGAAGCACATTTTTGTAGTGGCCAAACGATTGTACTACAACTTCCGTGGTAATCCTTGACAGCCTTTTGGCCAAAAAAGACTTTCCCTTTGACTCCCAGACACGCCTGTATATAAGGGTATAATTGTTTTTTTTGTAAATCAACTTTACTCTCTGAACACAATTCATTAGGCTGTAAAGGTTTATAATGCGCTAAAAGTCCAATCCAGAGTTATTTTCACTCTACATTCATTGGAATGAGCCGAGATATGGGAACTTTTGCTCCTGAGAGTCAGGCCATTTTGACTTAATGCACCACTGAGAAACTTTAATAGGAATAAACGGGGGCCCGCATCCAACGCTGTATTCACTTTTCTTGAATTGTTTTCTTGAATTGGCATGGCAGACACATTCACCCTTACAGTCATAGGAAGCACTCTACCCCTAGTTTCCACCAGGTCCGTCTGCGCCGCGGTTTTGGTGGGTTATGGCTAGAAAGGATCCGTCTTGTGTAAATATGACGTCACGTTCTCGTTGTAACTCTCGTTGGAGCGGCTCGGAAACACACCTACAGCAGTAACATGCAACATACACATTAATGCAGCAGTAATATTTATAGAGAAAGATCAGACATAATAGTAAAACACTGAAAGGGAACATTGTATTGCACCAGGAGCTATCTTGGGACTTTTACTGCGACAACGTTGACTTGTCTGTGAATAAAAGATAAACCAGTGTTGGTGATCTACAGTGTTGTCATTCTTCTTTGAACAGCAAGACCGCTAACACCCTATTTCAACAATCACACTCCCTGTCATTGACATAATTAATAGATGGTTTAGCTTCTCACCATCATTTGCTGTGGCCCACTGATGTTAACGATCGTAACTGAAAGGGTGCCTGCCAAACGTAAACATTCAGCCACGTGACTTGCAAACTATCGCGAGAGTTTTACACTAGACGCATCCTTTCTAGCCATAACCGTTTTGGTGCGACCTCCTCTAGCATCATAACCCACCGGGCGTGTTTCAGAAGCGGAGCGTCTTGACTGCCGGGTCGCAGTTTTTGTTGATTTAGATATATTTCCTGCACAGGCTACTTCGTACAGACAAAGTTAATAATAATAATAATAATAATAATAATAATATTCCAGTTATAAGAAACATGAATCAAAGATGTGTTGCTGTATTTAAGTGGTAAAAAAATGCATTCATCATCATAATTATTCTATATATATAATTTACACAGTGCCTGTAAACCGGAGGAGAACGCTGGCATTTCTACTTGAAAGACTACGGAGGGATAGGGTCTGCAAAATTTGTTTGTTTTGGGGATTGATTGGATGCTCTGACCGGTCCACTTCCTGCCCTGTGCTATGCAACGCCTCGCGTCGCGTCGAAAATAGACTCGCATCCTATTTTTAGCGGAGCCCAGCGCCGAGACACTTCTTGGACGCTTCTAGCCGTATTGCGGCGCGTCTGGTGGAATAGCACCCATTGACTTATCGAAAGCCTAAAGTACCACTATTCGCCCGTTTAAAACGCGCGTTTTACGCGCGTTCTTGACGCGTAAAAAACGCGCGTTTTTTAATATGATAATGAGCCCCACCTTCTGTTTTGCATAGCCAGTACATTTAAAGTGTGTGCAACCAATCAGTGAAGAGTTAAACCAGACTAAAGCAATCTGTTGATGAAAAGTTCCTGTAACCTACCCCATTGTGAGATTTAGATAGATAGATAGAAAGAATAAAGAATAATCACAATAATTAAATCTAAATTAAACATGTACAGTAAATAATATAAAGTATAAACATATCTACAGTCACAATTTCATTATTGTTATTCATACTTTCTGTTATGTAGTTTATTAATGTTCCCGTGCTTTCAGTTTCCATCCAGTAATTAATCACAATGCTATTTTGAGGGTGTGTTCAAAACAATCTATGTAATGCAACTTGCTGTACGTACTGCTACACCTACTATTGGGGAATCTGATGTATGTTGTAATGTTTGTGCCGGAGCCGCTTCATCCAAAACAGTACTCCGGTTAGAGAGATGACACCTGACGGGAAATACAGTCAATTGGTACACACTGTGAATATGAGTGGGGAAAATGAGTGTAATAAATGCTTTTTAGACAATAAGAAATATAAAGTTAACTCAACTAAAGTTGCTCAGTATTTTTGTATTGTCAATACTATTACTGCATAACTAATATCTCACATCTGAAGGTTTAAAGAAAAGGCACCTTAAAATAAAGATTGGTCTTTCAATACATTCGCTGGTTGATTTTGTCTTTTCAATTGTTTATCTAAAATCAAGTAGCTATAACTGGTACTTATCGTTTGAAGATACAGTCTGGTTATAATGCTGTTTGAAGGAGGCACACAGGTAAGAGCACTAACTAGCTAATGTATCATGGCTTGAATTAAATGTATTTGACGTATAATAAAATGACTGCAAATATATGTATCACCAACTTTATAAAAACTTATATTTCAGTCCACAAATACACAGAATAAAGAATGCATTCAGGTCAATGTAGAAAAATAAGAAATACTTTAGTCCCCTCTGTCTTCCTCTCATCAGTAGAGGAAAAGTGTGTGTACAAGATAGATATTAATTTTACTCCACAATTTCCTACCGTATTATTAAATAAGTCTGCACAGCTGAGGGGACACCTGTAACTCATTTCATGTGATTTATTCATTAAAAACTGTATTTTCAGAGTTAATCAAATGACAGCCACATTGTTACCTAAAGTGTCTCAAACACATTTAAGGAGTGCAATGCAACTGAAAGGTACACTAATAAAAGTAAAACAGTCAATTTCTTCAGATCAATCTGTATATTTTAACTCCATTGCACATTTATTTGAATGAAAAACAAGTTGTTCACACAACCAGCTTTGGCATTTATAATGAATAGTTGGTTGAAAAAGTTCTGATATTGTAAATATTGAGATTTTACAGTTTCTTATGTAAGCATAAATTGTTGGTTGAAAAAAAAAGTTCTAATTCAATTTGTATTTGTACACATCAAATGAACCTTGGTATGGAATATGAAGTCATTAATCAGTCTTGATGTAACTTTTCTGTGGTGAAAGCAGAGGGATGGAACTATTTTACACATGAATAACATTTAATTTCATCTATATAGGCCTATAGTGTAATTAATATAATTATTTCACTACTTTTGTAAAACCAAATCTAAAACGCCCAAAAAATATACGCGTAAATACGCGTTTTACGCGCGTTTTTTGTAAAAAACGTGCGTTTTAAACGGGAGAATGGTGGCACTTTAGGCTTTCCATATTGACTAGAGTGGCCGCGATCTTTGCGAACGCCGCAGCGCAGCCGTAACGCGACGCAGACGGACCCGATGGAATCTAGGGGTCAGTTACCTCTCATCCTTAAAGAGCAGCTTCCAGGTTAAAGACACCTGTTAATAAATGTGTAGGAAAATGATGAATACACTAGATTTCCCCAAAAATATACAGAAATATACACTACAGTGACATCTGGCGTCGTTTTTTTAAGAAATGTTCACTTCCGCATAAAAAAGCCTCGGCACGTGACCTCCCGCGTGTGACACAAAGGGGGAGAGCGGCCGGTGTAACGTATTAATAAACATGGATCCCAATGCTAGTTTCGACACAGAAGAAGTTGAACATGAATATTCGAATGCATATGACGGACCACAACCTTATAATTATGAGCCTGCTAGGCGTCCAAGAGACCAGGAGCAGCCAAGGATTAGAAGAAATAACGGCCATCGGAGAGAAATTGAGCTGTGGTGTGAGGAGAACCAGTGGAGAACTGGGCAGCTATCTTGGTGAGTGACCGGCGTTAGCTTCAGAATGTTAGCTAATGTCACATCACAACATTGTAAAGTTAGCTATCATATATCAGGCTATAACTAACGTAGCATTGATAATATAGTAACGTTACTGGCAGGACTGTTGATACTGATCCATAACAGAAACTAATGCGCAAGTATCAGCCGTATCTCGCGTTACCTAATGCAACACTACGGTGCTGTGTACCGGAGTGGAGACGCGAGATACGACTGATACTTGACGATCTGGCGGAGAAAGGTTGTGGAGCCTCCGTTGAAATGCCGTTGTAAATGGCTTGATGGAAAGCAGGTGTGTAGTCGGGGAGGGTGCACAGCTGATTGCAGCAGGTGAGTGGAGGTTGAGCCGGGAGCCAGGAGTGACAGCCACCACGCCCACACAAACAACACAGACAGGGGGAAACAAACAAACACAAAGGAGACGGCTGGAGCAGTACAGCCACCACAGCGTTAACTAATGCAACTCGACACTATGTCTTACGGTGCCGTGTACCGGAGGGGAGAGAGAGAGAGCAGTGAAGGGGGGGGAGAGAGAAGTAATACGGTTTCCTGATAAAGCTGTGGAGAGTATGTGCTGTAGGGAGGTGGATGCACAACGCACCCAGGAACGAACGCTAGCTCCTTTTTACTGTGGACTCGATGTCCTGACAGGCTGGTATTTGTGCAACCTGCACAAACACAATACTGCACCATGATTACAAATGGTGAAATACAATGTAAAACTACCGAAAAATAACAGCTCCTTAAAACACAACCGCTCAACTCAACGCAACTCCACTATACCCGCGGTCAGAGAGCAGAGATGTGTCCCCTGTGTGATGTAATATGACGCGTTTGACGTATGACCTTAAAAAAAAACTGTTTTTAAGAGCAGAGCTCAAAATTGCTCCTTTCCCTCTGAATTCCTGCCCTTATGTCTCGTAAAACATATCAAATCCTGCATTCACTTTTTTAATTGTAATTTTCAAGCAATAAGCAAGCATAAATGTAGAAAAAATAAAAACCTGCAAGATGCTCTTTAACTTGGTCAGTCAGTAAGCAGCAGAAACAGATCTTTGTCAGATATACAGTTGTTATCATGTTCTTTCACATGACAGGTTGAGCTGTCAGTCAAAATAACGATAAGTCTCAAGTTCCACAGTAACGCATGATTATTATTCAAAATATGACAAATTCTCAAGCAATTAATCTGTCATTCAACTTTGTTGTGATCAAGCATTAAAGAGCATCTTGCAGTTTTTTTTTTCTACATTTATACTTAAACTTGCTTGAAAATTACAATTAAAAAAGCGAATGTAGGATTTGATATGTTTTACGAGACATAAGGGCAGGCATTTAGAGGGAAAGGAGCAATTTTGAGCTCTGCTCTTAAAAACTGCTTTTTTTAAAGGTCATACTACATAACAAACTAAATAACAAAGGGAAAACATCTCCGCTCTCTGACCGCGGGTATAGTTAGTAGTTGCGATGAGTTGAGCGGTTGTGTTTTAGTGAGCTGGTATTTTTTGGTAGTTTTACATTGCATTTCACCATTTGTAATCATGGTGCAGTATTGTGTTTGTGCAGGTTGCACAAATACCAGCCTGTCAGGACATCGAGTCCACAGTAAAAAGGAGCTAGCGTTCGTTCCTGGCTGCGTTGTGCATCCACCTCCCTACAGCACATACTCTCCACAGCTTTATCAGGAAACCGTATTACTTCTCTCCCCCCTCCCCGCTGCTCTCTGTCTCTCCCCTCCGGTACACGACGGTAACTCTGTGGTGGCTATAGGCTACTGCTCCAGCCGTCTCCTTTGTGTTTGTTTGTTTCCCCCTATCTGTGTTGTTTGTGTGTGCGTGGTGGCTGTCACTCCTGGCTCCCGCCTCAACCTCCACTCAGCTGCTGCAATCAGCTGTGCACCCTCCCCGACTACACACCTGCTTTCCATCAAGCCATTTACAACGGCATATCAACGGAGGCTCCACAACCTTTCTCCGCCAGATCGTCAAGTATCAGCCGTATCTCGCGTCTCTCCTCCGGTACACAGCACCGTAGTGTGGAGTTGCATTAGGTAACGCGAGATACGGCTGATACTTGCGCATTAGTTTCTGTTATGGACAGAGGCGCGGGAAGGTATTTTGAGTGGGGGTGCTGAGGTGCTGGACTCCAGTGAACACTATTACGGGCACTATACAGGACTGTCTCAGAAAATTAGAATATTGTGATAAAGTTCTTTATTTTCTGTAATGCAATTAAAAAAACAAAAATGTCATACATTCTGGATTCATTACAAATCAACTGAAATATTGCAAGCCTTTTATTATTTTAATATTGCTGATTATGGCATACAGCTTAAGAAAACTCAAATATCCTATCTCTAAATATTAGAATATCATGAAAAAGTATACTAGTAGGGTGTTCAACGAATCACTTGAATCGTCTAATTAACTCGAAACACCTGCAAGGGTTTCCTGAGCCTTGAAAAACACTCAGCTTGGTTCAGTAAACTAAATCACAAGTATGGGGAAGACTGCTGATCTGACTGCTGTCCAGAGGACCGTCATTGACACCCTCCATCAGGAGGGTAAGACACAAAAAGAAATTTCTCAAAGAGCAAGCTGTTCACAGAGTGCAGTTTCAAAGCACATCCACAAAAAGTCTGTTGGAAGGGGGAAATGTGGCAGGAAACGCTGCACAACCAAGAGAGATGACCGCAGCCTTAACAGCATTGTGAAGAAGAGTCGCTTCCAGAATTTGGGGGAGCTTCAAAGACAGTGGACTGAAGCTGGAGTCCAGGTATCAAAAGTCACTGTTCACAGACGTGTCCGGGAAATGGGCTACAATAGCCGTATTCCCATGGTCAAGCCACTTCTGAACTCAAGACAACGGAAGAGGCGTCTGACTTGGGCTAAGGAAAAGAAGCACTGGACAGTTGCACAGTGGTCCAAAGTCCTCTTTTCAGACGAAAGCAAGTTTTGTATTTCATTTGGAAGTCAAGGCGCCAGAGTCTGGAGAAAGGCTGGAGAGGAGCAAAATCCAAGTTGCTTGAAATCCAGTGTGAAGTTCCCACAGTCAGCGATGGTTTGGGGAGCCATGTCAGCTGCTGGTGTTGGTCCACTGTGTTTCATCAAGCCCAGAGTAAATGCAGCTGTGTACCAAGAGATTTTAGAGCACTACATGCTTCCGTCTGCTGAAAAGCTCTATGGAGATGAGGAATTCATTTTCCAGCATGATCTGGCACCTGCCCACAGTGCCAAAACCACCAGTAACTGGTGTACTGACCATGGCATTACTGTCCTCGATTGGCCTGCAAATTCCCCTGACCTGAACCCCATAGAGAATATGTGGGGTATTGTGAAGAAGAAGCTGAAAGACACCAGACCCAACAATGCTAATGAGCTAAAGGCCGCTATTGAAGCATCCTGGGCATCCATAACACCTCAGCAATGCCACAGGCTGATTGCCTCCATGCCACGACGCATTGATGCAGTAATCCGTGCAAAAGGATTCCCAACCAAGTACTGAGTGCATTAATGGACATTTTCAAATGTTTGATTGTGTTTTGCTGTTATAAATCTTTTTTTTTTACTTGGTCTGAGGAACTATTCTAATTTTTTGAGATAGGATTTTTGAGTTTTCTTAAGCTGTATGCCATAATCAGCAATATTAAAATAATAAAAGGCTTGCAATATTTCAGTTGATTTGTAATGAATCCAGAATGTATGACATTTTTGTTTTTTTAATTGCATTACAGAAAATAAAGAACTTTATCACAATATTCTAATTTTCTGAGACAGTCCTGTAGAGCACGCACAAAAAATCTCCCCAGACGCAAACACACAGTAAACCCGCGACTGTTACAATGAAGGCTCGATAATCAGCTCACCGCATATAGGCAGGGGTAAAGTGCTATTTTTTTACGAGTGGGGAGCCGACCTCACCTCCTCTGGGGGGGTTCGGGGGGATGCTCCCCCGGGAAGATTTTTTTTAAATATTGAAGTTAAAAGCATCAATCTGGTGCACTTTGAGAGCAACATTAAGAGATCTATGGATACATCTCTCAACACCCAGATGAAACACAACTGTAAGCAGATGTTCTTTTTCTTTATGGATATTTTACAAATCACTCCCCTTTCAAACTGTATTATTGTTTTACTGCCATCACTGTTTTTCCTTTATTCTCTTTTTTTTATAACTATAATGATCATATGAAGGTGTGCCGCGGAAATAATCTTTTGAATAATTTTTGACCAAACCGTTTGAGACCCACTGAGATAACTTAGACTAAAGTTAACTATCTAAACACTCAGAGAGTCCTTTAGCTGACCTGAGCCTCTCAGTCTGAGAGGAGAGCTCTCCTCCAGCTTGTTGTGGAACAAACAGCTCCGTTAGTGCAGCTAGCTAACCAGATGCTAACAACACGGTCCCTGCTGCTGGCACCGGTCCCTCTCTCTTTTCCCCTCTCTTACACACACTAAATGCGCTATTTCCGGACACACACAGAGCCGCGAGCTTGAATGACACAAGCACACTTTTATTTCCATGCAACTCTCTGATTGGTCTGGTGTCTTGCCTCTGTTGCATTCACTGAACACGGGAAATTACAGTCCTGATGAGGTTCACGTAAAGCACGGTTAATGTATTATATTATTGAGGTAGAATTGTCCGGGGCTACAGAAAAAACATTCGGGGCAGGCCAAAATATAATTTTACCAACAATGTGGAATTTATTGGCTACATATTACACAGATTATGCACAGCGGGAGCAGCAATAACCATCAAATAATAATTCAGACAGGGGAGCTCCGCACCCCCTGCCTGCCGCTAGGGGGTGCTGCAGCGCCCTCAGCACCCCCCTTCCCGCGCCCATGGTTATGGATCAGTATCAACAGTCCCGCCATTAACGTTACTATATTATCAATGCTACGTTAGTTATAGCCTGATACAGCGGCGGACTGGGACTAAAATTCAGCCCTGGAAACTGACCCAGTCCGGCCACATGAAATGTCAAATGTTAGAAATCTGCTGTTTATTATTTAAAGTTTTACGTCCGATTCGCTCCTTTTTCCTCTCTGTACACAGCTCCAGTTTGGGCATTCGCCTGTCATCAGATTTCATTTTTAGTTGCTGCTGTAGCGGAAGTTTAGTAAAATAATTTTTGATGAAACACTCCAAATCTCCACTCTCCATAATTGCACTTGCTTCAGTTGCTTGCTACTTTTTAAGAGCGGTGATGACAGTTACAGTACGAACTGAAGTTGATGCGATTTGATTGGATTGTGAGGCATGACGTGAGCCTCATCTGATTGGTCAATCCCTAAAAAAGATTTCACCAAGGGAAGCCAATTTTCGGCTAGCCTCCTCTCGCAATAGAGAGTGCAATCTACTGTTTCACCATAACATCTAGAGGGGCGCTATTTCACTCTTTGTAAAATACTCAATGAGAATGGGGGAGAGATGGGCCGGCAAAGAATAATTACCGAAACTAAACAAAGTGTTTTTATTTATTTATTAAAATTATAACTGCAATCCAAAAAAACAGGGGAAGCCTGGTTTCCCTTGGCTTCCAGGAGAAAACGCCACTGAATTCAAGGGATAATTCTCACCCACCTCTTGCTCTTGCTCTGCACTTGTATGTGCCAGTTGAGCTGGTTCTTCCACCAGCTCAACTCTGTCCCTCATCATGAACGCAGGAGGCTGGCTGTATATCTGAACTCGCGCCCTCATCATTTTCTTCATCATCTTGCACTTGTTGTAAGCTGCTTCTGATCACGGGGTTAAGGGATAGTGGATAGGAGAATTCAAAAGGACTTAGGAGAAGAGACTGCGGTACTTTAGAGAATCCGAATGCACTTTCACTATTCGACGTGTTTATGATGCGCCAGCGGACGTCATTGTGTGCGTCTGCTGCTGTGGGGAAACTATGGAAACTACAGTTTTCTATACAACGGACTCCAACATGGATGTTTAATAAGAACGACGGACTCATCTAGAGACTCTGCACCGTGCTCTGATGCTGTTGCTTTATACTTTATGAACAACAGAGAAACATATTCTTCATGACCAAAATTGGAATTGAAATACAAAATGAAAGTGAAACTTATGCTCGTCATCCTCTCCCTCCAGTCCACATTAATACAAATGATCCCAATACGTATGATTGTATGAACTATGAAAATATCTTAAAATCAATACAAATGTATTTATTATAAACATTAGTCTTTAACACCTATCACTGTGTATATCACCATTCAAACATCTTTTAAAAGTTGAACAAACCCCACACAGCTCAGTGAAATGTTGACTTTATTTGATCACTTCAGTAAAAACTAAAGTTCATATTTCTCTTTTTGATTATAATACTGATGAACGTTCAAAACAAAGCACTTTGGCAACTTACCACATACGTTTTAAAATGCTTAATAAGCACTGTAACTTTCATGATATAATTTCTTCGTCATTATCGTTTGTGTCCGTGAACGGCCGACTGGTGTGACGTCAAATGCTGCGGCTGCAAGGCATTGTGGGGCAGCATTTTTTCCTCTCATTTCGGTTAGGGAGGTCCAGTGGTTCCTAAGCTAAAGGAGGTTATAAAGGAAGTTTGAAACCTCCTTTCCTATCATTCTAAAGAATTCGAACGGCACTTATCATGGCTGCCACTGAGGGACTTCCGGGTCATTTCACTCGGTTAGGAAGGTTCCTAAGCTAAATGGACTATTCGAACGTAACCCCTGTCTGCCGCGGCGTCTAATCCTTAGAGGTTTCTCAATACTCTAATTTCCCCTCCTCTACTCCTCGGTCCTCCGGTAGTGACCCAGAAATGAATTTCAGCGCGCCATTTTGAAGGACATCTCATTTCTCTAACTGCATTTCGAGGACCGAGCATCGAGCATCGAGGAGGCTCTCAGGAGGAGCTCTAACCGAGGAGACACTGGTGGGTCCTCCACGGCTCCTCGGCGGATGCATTTCCGGGAACGGTGGAGGCGTTATGCACGGCCGGAGTAATCTCAGCCAATGACAGCTCTGCATGCATCCCTTAGATATTATTTTAGTAACTGCTTGAACGGCAACGCGATGTTTACAATGAGAACAGCTGTGAGGTCCGTGCAGAAAGCATAGCAGTGTGTGTATAATATATATCACTCTTTATTTGCTTTAGTTTAGTAGATATCTACAAACAAAGAGTCAATATTGTTCTAAGACCATTCAGTGCTTCACATAATAAAATACACAACGGCTGTAGCCTGATTATGCTTTAGGAGCTGTAGGTGTAGGTGTGTGTGGTACAGTGTGTGTATGTGTGCGTGTGTGTGTGTGTGTGTGTGTGTGTGTGTGTGTGTGTGTGTGTTGTACAGTGTGTGCGGCGGACAGACGGGTCTCAGTTGGTTTGGTGTCATATGCTTACTTTTAATACTTGTACAACTTTTGGCCCGTAATTTCAATTCCCCATTTCAGCGACCAGAGAGAGGGGGGGATATATCTCTGATTGTGTTACGTTATTATGAGAGTGCTCTCATACTTGTTTGATTCTGAAATTGTATATATTGATATAAATATATGTGTGTGTATATGTCCGCATCTGTAGCTTGTTATTGTCTCATTATACCGCACTGTCAATTCATTAAAAGTAAATATATATAAGTCATCATGAACACATCTGTCCATCAGAGTGCTGCTGTGCCTCCTGTCATCATTAATGGACGTCTCTTTAAAATGACCGCTCAGAGGAGAGGAGTTCTCATTTCTCTAACCGCCTGCTGCTTCCACTCCTCTCTCCTCGGTTTCCCTCCTCAGTCCTCCGCTCGCATCTCCTGTGGGCGGCACCAAGTCTCGAGGATAGGAGTCGAGGAAAGGAGTCGAGGAGGGGAAAATTGAGTATTGAGAAACCTCTCTTCTCTTCGTGTGGCCGGTCTTTTTCTTCTTCGTGTGTGATTATTTGACAGATAAGAACCACACAACTGCATTAGCGGCCGCTGTCGCCCTCTGTCGGCCGTCAGCGCAACTTAAATGATGACGTTAAACAATTGTTTTTAAAGGGCCGGCCGTCGATGGCCCTTGACGACCGGCAGTTCTGTGGTTCTCCAGATTCTACAGATGGCCAGTCCGCCCCTGGCCTGATATATGATAGCTAACTTCACAATGTTGTGATGTGACGTTAGCTAACATTCTGTAGCTAACGCCGGTCACTCACCAAGATAGCTGCCCAGTTCTCCACTGGTTCTCCTCACACCACAGCTCAATTTCTCTCCGATGGCCGTTATTTCTTCTAATCCTTGGCTGCTCCTGGTCTCTTGGATGCCTAGCAGGCTCATAATTATAAGGTTGTGGTCCGTCATATGCATTTGAATATTCATGTTCAACTTCTTCTGTGTCGAAACTAGCATTGGGATCCATGTTTATTAATACGTTACACCGGCCGCTCTCCCCCTTGTGTCCCCCGTGTTACGTCACACGCGGGAGGTCACGTGCCGAGGCTTTTTTATGCGGAAGTGAACATTTCTTACAAAAACGACGCCAGATGTCACTGTAGTGTATATTTCTGTATATTTTTGGGGAAATCTAGTGTATTCATCATTTTCCTACACATTTATTCACAGGTGTCTTTAACCTGGAAGTTGCTCTTTAAACCCTGTAACATGAACATAGCCTTATTTGTACATTTGTGTATTTTGCCCCTCAGGCTAATATTGTGATATGGACATAATTTGGTGTGTTCTTATTCCATTTTTTTTAAATAACATGTTCTTGTCTCTTTATTTAATGTGTCAATCTACTAACTTTTTTTTTGTTGTCTTTTCATTTCTTGTCTTGTATTTTTGCTGTAACTATGTACATTTCCCCACCGTGGGACTAAAACAGGTCTTCTGAATCACAAACAGAAATATTCTTTAATGGATTCGGAAACAATTTAAAAGTTTGAAACAGAAAAAACTATCCAGTACTTAGTTCAGAGTCCACCCGTAAAGGGAAGCAGCAGCGATATTAAGTTCCAGTAACCTTAAATATATGTACCTTATATATTTCAACTTTTATTTCAAATAATGTGTGATTCGTTCTGCTCTCTCCCTAAAGAAATGAAGCCCTGATCCTATTACAGAGTTTGAATGTGACTGATAGATACAGTATGGGGGATTTTTACATCCTGCTGTATGGCTTTGCGATGCTAACTGCAAGGGCATACATGCGACCATGTCCCCGTGCACACAATCCTGCAGACTCTGAAGGATGTAGAACCGAAAACACACACTCCCACACACTGATCAGATTCGCTTTTTTTAATTAGAGGTGAAGCTGCCTTTCTCCCACTCCCTCTTCTTGTTTTGTCTCGCGCGGCCTCCACTCGCGACTCATGGCAATCTGTTCATTGTGCCATGATATTAGGTGATTAATAATCACCATAACAGAAGACGAGGAAAGAAAAAGCGGAAAAAAAGGGCGAAATAATGAATGTGGTTGCTTCACCGAGACCTGAGGAGAATGCAATAATTACCAGATGCATCTGGCCTGCTATTGATATTCTAAACAGCTTCTGTGTGGTGAAAAACCCTCCATAAAAGAAAAGAAATATCATAACAACTCCCAGACAAACAAACCCCATGCTACTTGTTCTAATCTCCATTGCTGGCAGCTACTTAGAGAAAGCCGGGGAATAAGCATTTCTTCAATGTGAAGTGGCGATAACAAAAGCTTTTTCTTATTCTCAATGCAGAAACAACAATGGTGATTCAAAGGATATCAAAGTCTGATTTCCACGCTAGAGTAAGGGAGGTGAAGTGTGTAAATTGAGAGGATGCAGCAGGTGTTTCTTGAAAATTGGCAAAAGATGAAATAATGTATTTCCTGTCTACGGAGGGATAATGAATTCACTATCATCCATGGTGGCGATGTGTGGCCTAATGGACAGAAAGTAAGCAAGTCACAGTGGCAGGCCTGCATCAACACATCAGAAACACCAGTCCCTGCACAGTGGGGGGGGGGACTTGTTGGCTGTCACACAAACACATGATGATTTTGATCACACTGAGTAAATTAGCCTGACAATGTTTCCTGAGACGATGGCTGGTAGGAATTAGATGAAAGCCAAAACTGAACCCAGAGTTCTCTGAATTCTTCAAATCCAATCGCATTGACTAGATCACATTGTGAGAAAAATATAAAAAAGCAAGTAAAGTGTTCAATAATGGCGAATACGCTAACGCCGTCAGATAACATATGTACCAACTCGCTTTTCATCCCAGATTATCCGATTGTGAAATTGTTGATTTATAGCATACCAGCAGAGTCATTAGGGTTTGTTGATGGAGAAAAACAGTGAAAGCAGGAGACTGAAACGCTAATAACTGTGTACACATGATTCCAATTTGTCTAAACCGGAGGCACTCAATACTCTTTAATGAATTACATAGATTGTACAGTATATTAAATAATTCCAGAGAGCCACATCAAGTCAACTTTACTCATGTTGGATGAGAATTACAGACACTGAGCCACGTTAGTATTTATTGTGTTTCTTGCCACCTGGCACATTTTAGTCAATTTACTAGATCAGTGTTCCTGCAGGTTTCACCAACTCAAATTTAAGACTTTTTAAGACCTTTTTAAGACCACTTTGAATAGAATTTAAGACCTATTTCACGGCAAGAAAGTATGAAGGAAAATTGCTATGAAAGAAGAAACACGTACAAGAAATGTATTCATGTTCAACATAAGAACGATGACTGAACATAACAGCATAACAGTACACAGAACTGTGTTAGCGTGTTAGACAAAAAGTGTGTGTGTGTGTCTGTGTGTGTAGTGCTAGATCGTATACCTCCTGGGTTTTAGGCGGCGAAAGTGACGTAATCGTGGATGAGAAATCGGCAACTTTTGTATTAAAAGTTTAACTTTTACCCTAAATAGAGGAGAGTTCCGCTCACGCACATCTTGTCACAAATATGAGGTTCATTTACGAATAATGAGATCATACTCTATAACAACATTAACATGTGTGACATAGCCTATACTTTCATTTCAATAATAATGGTTTGATTATTAAATAATAACTTACAGTTCTTATTTGTGTTGCATTTGTGGATAAAACCCAAAGAACATTTAGGATATATAAATACTGGTCAGATATCCACCAGATCTTTTAGTGATTTTTGTCTCTCTTGGAGAAATTAAATTACAACATCAAATACAAAAGTTAATCTGAAACAATCTCAAATACCATAATGAAATTTACCCACAAATTATGATTGTTATCATAACTTAAATGTTATAACTGGAAACACAAATACACAACCGAAATAATACATTTCATATGCTCGTTTTTTGTCCTGGGTGGCAGGAAGGGATCTAGCCTCTGCTGCACTAGCTAACACTACATTAGCAAAACAAACGCAACCCTGTAGACCTTGTTTTGGTCTCCACCACCTCCTGGAGGAGATATCTTCATTTTTAGTTGCTTGTTAAAGCCGCTGGCCTCCTGGTGCTACTAACTCTGTTTGTGTGTGCATAATGTAAATGAGCTGTGCAGTTCCCTCGATGTCATTGGCTGTCCCGCCCTCGTATCCGAAGAGGTGATTGGATCAACGTCATCCAATCCCTGCCTGCATCCCGCCCATCTTCAGGGGGAGTACAAAGCCCGTGGACTGAGATCATTCGGGAGGCTCTGTGATTTGGGACAGACGCCTCTAGCCTTGTGTTGCATTTTCTCGTTTGGTTGATGTTTAGTGCTTTTGTGTTAGGTGTTAAAGCTATACTGTTTAGCAGCGTGTTAAACCCGTGCTTCTGCACTTAGTGAGATATTGCCATATAATTGTGTGAGTAGGATCCAGGGTAGCTTAGCGGTTAGCGCCTGTTGATGACTAGCAGCTGTGTTTTGTACAGCCTTTTTCGTTTACTTATACCACTTTAGAAGTGATGTTTTTGTTTCCTTTTGTGTATTATTCTATACTGTGTACTAAATGTGAAACTCCCTTTTGGAGTTCTCTTTCGGTTGATTGTAAGCAATCAGTATTTGGCACTTTGTTTATGACAGTCTGCACGCTTTATTATTTTAATTATAATAAATACATATAATATTTACCAATTCCAACTGGTTTGTGTTGTTCCTCTCTACCCCTAGAGAGGGGCGTAACATTGCTTAATGCGTGTTTAGAATCTCATTGCTATTTTCTTTTGTCAGAAGCAGACACTGGGATTCAGATGTATTCTGTTTTAAGCTCTTCTGATCTCCACCATCTCCTGATGGAAATATCTTGTTATTAATGCATGTTTAGAATTCCTTTTTTTGTCTGAACCGTACACTGGGTTTATTGATTTATCTTTTTCAGTGAACATAGCTCTTGGCTACTTTTTTAAACATAAAACTCATGAAACTAAATAATAAACTATCCTTGTTTAATAATGTATACAAAGCCTGAATGAAGCTGTTCTAATTAATATTGTATTACATTTATCAGAATGACAGTTAACCACATTATTTGTAACCCATGACCAAATTCTTCACAGAATGTGACAAATATAACTTTGTCACTGTGGACTGACGGCTTCAGGCCTTGTAGGCTATATTGTGTTTTATTTTGAAAAGTGTTCCCCCTCCCGTTTTTTCTTTTTCTCCTGATTATGTTAACCTGGTGCCCTGGGTTGTCTCCTCCCCCCCTCACCTGTGTCTTGTTGGGTTATTTAGTGTGGGTATTTAGGCTCTGTGTTTCCTGTTGAGTAGTGTGTGTGTGTGAGATCCTTGTGGCTGGTGACTATGCTTACGGGAACAGCAAGATTGAGGCTGTGTCCTGTGCTCGAATTTAAGAAATGCCCACACCGGATTATATTTTTGGACGTTCTGCCTCTGCCTCCTTGCTTGGTCTGGCCGCTGAACGGTCAGCTTCACAAGGGCTAAGAAAAAGAACGTTCCGATTGGCTGTTCTACAAATTTAATTTAATACAAGCTTTAAAATGAAGGAACAACAGAAGAAGAAAATGCAAAAACAAGAGAGGACGACTGAAAAAAAACAACTATCAAAATAGAAACCAAAGTAAACTTGTCTGTTTTTGGGGTGGGGGGTTGTAATGTTGCATTAACAAGAAGAACAAAGACTGTGTGATGGAAATATGCCTGTTCCTCTGACAGCCATGTTCCCATGACAACTCTTGTTCTGGGTGACATAGGCGGAGACGTACTCACAACTCGTACTGGAGTAGAGGGGACATGTATACACACACACACACACACACACACACACACACAGTCCCTCCTCAGCTTAAATCTCCACTTTTTCGCACCAAAAAAGTATTTCAGTCCTCCCCTGTTTTCCTTCTCACCCCTCTCCTTGTGTTTGTTCCCTTTCTTTTATCTTGGAGAGGGAGGGTTGTCATTTCTAAAATTGAAATGACAACTAACATCTAGGCCTTTATGTTGTATCAAAAAGCTGTCTCTCTCTTAGGCCCCGTTTACATGGAGATGGTTCGGGTTGTATCTGCTACTTTTTTCTATCGTATAGACCGGTTCGTTCACACAAGGCCTTAACGGAACCACGGAAACGGACCCCTCAAACGATAACGATTATTCCATATCCTTGATATCAAATGGCATCTGCTTACACAAGTTGGTTCTTTGATTTCACTTGTTAGATATATGGTCACACTAGTTTGGTATACTTTGCTTTACTATTTCAATAAAACATTGTACTAGTCACTCTTTTTAAGCAACTAGTGGCACTCTTGTCCGACTAGTTACCACATAAGCCTTACTAGTGACGCCAGGAGCAGCACTTGTAGCACCAAAGTACCAACATGTAGGCTTTTTGACAAAATAGTGGCCCTCTGACCGTGCTAGTGAAACTAAAAGTCTTACAGGTTAACTAGTGCGCTGCAAAAGCTCTGACATGTTAACTAGTTACAAAAAAGAAGCAGAACTAGTTAACTAGTGGCATACCTTTTTCTGCACTAGTTAACTAGTAGCACCTAGAATCACTCACTAGTTAACTAGTAAAGGCAAAAGGTTCACTAGTTAACTAGTGGGGCTCAAAATGTCTACACGTTAACTTGTGAACCATTTGCCCTTTACTAGTTAACTAGATACATTTATTTAAACTCCACTATCACTAGTGGAGTGCCTAGTTAGGCTTAAAATGTTCACTAGTATTACTAGTGGGTCCCAAATGCTCACTAGTTGCACAGCATGCTAATGAGGAGGAGGGGAAATAATGCATCGAGGTCTCCTATTGGCCCTAAGATATAGAGCGCCACCCAGCCCGAATCGTTTCTTTAAGAGCTTAAATACACTGTTTTAAAATACAGTCATATGACCATATTTACAAAAATATAAAACAAAAGTATTGTTGTAATTATGATCATATGATGATGTATATCAAATTAGGCCGTGACTCCCATAAATATTAGGCTAAGGCAAAATATGGAGAGGTTGTTTATCATACGGATCTATCGTTATCCTGATTTTAAGATCTGTCCAGTGTTTCTGTTTTATTAATTTCATGAGCATCGCTTTTAAAATGTCTAACGATCATATCAACTACTTTTGTGTCTCGAGTGCCAGTGTTTTCACACAAAAGTATACGCACACTCGCACCAACAAAAACACACACACAAAGCGGAACAAAGCAGAAACAGAAACATGTATTTTTCTAGGCAAAACACACACTGACTGGCTTCCCATGGATAATATTTTAACAGTAGGCACTAAATACAGTGGCGAAGTCACGCCCATCTACTTCCGGTCCATGGGACCTTATTTCGGAAAAATTATGTATTGAAGTCAATGAAGAGAGAAAGCTTATCTTTCGATTCCGTTTGAATTGTGCCATCTTAAAAAATCATTTCCATGTCAAAAAAGTCACAGTTTGTCGTAAAACTGTTGAAATATAAGACTATGAAAAATAAGCAACTAGAAAGACTACAAATCCCAGAGTCGCGTAAGTGATTTCTTCACAATTGTTTTCCTCCACCAAATAAGAGATAGCTAAGATAAGATAACTTTAACAAGATGCCTGTGTGCTTAGTACCAGGTTGTTATCATACCAGCAATGGGTCTTGCTCGTCTTTCGCTTCCGGTCTGATGAAAGGACCAGGGGCCTCATGTATAACGCCGTGCATAGGATTGACGTGGGAAGGTTGTTTCCCTTGGGAAGGTTGTTTTCCCTTTTATAAATCACAACCGACTCGAAATGCGGTGCAGCTTTTGCGGGCTTCACGTAACGCCCAGGTTTGCCTATAAATAGTCAAAGAAACGCCCTTTCATTCATTCATTTTGACTGACTGCATGGAGAAGATCGCAGGAAATGACGACAGAACAGCTAAAAACATCTAACACCGCGTCAGATTTTGGTTATTTTGGGGAGGTCGAGATAAATCATATTGTTTGGTGGATGCAGTTTGAACCAGAGTAGCAGCATGGAGGTCGGATCGCCACCAAAATAAATAAATAAGTGGTCCGAAAAAGGTTAATGACAAAAAATATATAGCCTTCCTCAGGCAGTGTGTTTGTACCGGGGACAGGAGACACCCCCTTGATGAGAAACTGTAAGAAATGATCGGGGGATCCCTCCGGAGTGGAGTCATGACGACTGGATCCGAATTATGTTTTTGTATTTGGCGGTTTGTGTCCCAGCTGCCTCCACTGCAGCCTGTGCATCTCAACCCCCCCCCCCCCCCCCCCACAGCAACTCTATATCCACCAGTTAAAGGTAATACAACTAATGTGTTGTGTTATACTAGCTGTACAATTTACCACATATGGTGCTCTTAGTTTCCATACCTCCTGTGTTTTACGAGCGACTTATCAAGTCTTGGCAAACGGCATAAAACACGATTAAACATGTATTAAACATATATAAAACCATGCTCAACTACAACCTATAGAAATGCAAAACGGCGTCAGTTTAGACTAGGGTGACCAGACGTCCCCGTTTTCCGGGGACAGTCCCCGTTTGTATTGGCCTGTCCCCGGTTGAAACTGTCCCCGTTTTTAATATACGTTAAAAACACATAGCAAGGTGAAATAAAACGTTTCATGTCAGGAAACACTGGGTAAACAGACTGTGGTCAAGCCAGCCCCTACTTCGGAAAACACAGTCAAGCCAGCCCGCACGTTGTATTGCAGTGCGCGAATAGATAGAGGCCTGTAAAAACTGCCTTCAAAATAAAAGCGTTTACTCGGTCAATAACAAATATACCTAAAAAACACACCAAACATTTTCATATATACTGGAGCTTAAATTAAGAAATATGTACTATATAATGGGATCAATAATAATTTAAAAGAAACTACGTATAACTACCACATATACAGTGGGGCAAAAAAGTATTTAGTCAGCCACCAATTGTGCAAGTTCTCCCACTTAAAAAGATGAGAGACGCCTGTAATTTTCATTCTAGGTATACCTCAACTATGAGAGATAGTCCAGAAAATCATATTGTCTGATTTTTAAAGAATTTATTTGCAAATTATGGTGGAAAATAATGATTTGGTCAAAAACAAAAGTTAATCTCAATACTTTGTTATATACCCTTTGTTGGCAATGACAGAGGTCAAACGTTTTCTGTAAGTCTTCACAAGGTTTTCACACACTGTTGCTGGTATTTTGGCCCATTCCTCCATGCAGATCTCCTCTAGAGCAGTGATGTTTTGGGGCTGTCGCTGGGCAACACGGACTTTCAACTCCCTCCAAAGATTTTCTATGGGGTTGAGATCTGGAGACTGGCTAGGCCACTCCAGGACCTTGAAATGCTTCTTACGAAGCCACTCCTTCATTGCCCGGGCGGTGTGTTTGGGATCATTGTCATGCTGAAAGTCCCAGCCACGTTTCATCTTCAATGCCCTTGCTGATGGAATGAGGTTGTCACTCAAAATCTCACGAAACATGGCCCCATTCATTCTTTCCGTTACACAGATCAGTCGTCCTGGTCCCTTTGCAGAAAAACAGCCCCAAAGCATGATGTTTCCACCCCCAAGTTTCACAGTAGGTATGGTGTTCTTTGGATGCAACTCAGCATTCTTTCTCCTCCAAACATGTCTAGTTGAGTTTTTACCAAAAAGTTCTATTTTGGCTTCCTCTGACCATAGACATTCTCCGAATCCTCTTCTGGATCATCTAAATGCTCTCTAGCAAACTTCAGACGGGCCTGGACATGTACTGGCTTAAGCAGGGGGACACGTCTCGCACTGCAGGATTTGAGTCCCTGGCGGCGTAGTGTGTTACTGATGGTAGCCTTTGTTAATTTGGTCCCAGCTCTCTGCAGGTCATTGACTAGGTCCCCCCGTGTGGTTCTGGGATTTTTGCTCACCGTTCTTGTGATCATTTTGACCCCACGGGGTGAGATCTTGCATGGAGCCCCAGATCGAGGGAGATTATCAGTGGTCTTGTATGTCTTCCATTTTCTAATAATTGCTCCGAGTTGATTTCTTCACACCAAGCTGCTTACCTATTGCAGATTCAGTCTTCCCAGCCTGGTGCAGGTCTACAATTTTGTATCTGGTGTGCTTTGACAGCTCTTTGGTCTTGGCCATACAGATGTAGCGATTCATTTCAGACAGTTTGAAACGCGAGGGCCGTGATTGATACATGATCTGCCCTCGCTCAAGGGAAAACCTCCAGCTTGACTTGAGACCGCCCCCATGATAGATAAATGAAATTATAATGAAGCCAGCTGCAATGGATCATTGATCCACCAGGGGGTGCAGTGGGGTTCCACACTGGAGCTCATGTGAAATAAAGTCAGATACAGTACGCTGGATGTACAGCGGAACTTTGTTAAGATCCATATGTCACGGATATCATACTCTGTGCTAAATAAAAGACATGTAATCATTTAAAAAATATCACCATGTTGTTATTTAACAAAATAATGTTGTTTAGTCGAAAAAAACGAACTGGAGGAAATGCAGCCCGGCTCTCGATTTTTAATCCTAATTTAATCATCATCTTCACCACGATAATTTATGTTTATGTTCGGCGAATTTACATGAAATCACTGACACATATGAATATACTGTATTCAACTTCATTAAAACGTTATTAACGTGCCTAAACTCAGTAATTCACTAAAAATATTTATATTTTAATGGAGCCTCGTCGCCAGATCAGGATCCCAAAGTGTAGCGGAGGGATCCTGATCTGCATGACGGGTGCTATTTTCCCCATAAGGAACAAGTCGCTGCAAATTATCCCGCTTATTACATTGCCATATTCTCAACAAAGTAACGACGATTAATTGACATGCTTTTATGGATTTAGAAAATGTTTTTATTGATTTAAAAAATATTTGTATGTATTGATTTAAATTGACATGCATCCGCTAAGAAAAAATAGTCCGTTGTTACCGTTTTTTAAACAGTCTGAATGAAACGGCAGCTCTCAGCTGTGTATTTACACAACTAATGGCCCATCAACCACAGCTCTCTTCCCCCTCCCCCCCTGATCTTTCTTCTCAAGCAGCTAAATTAACTGTAGGTTACTCTGAGTGACAAGCTTACAGTTAGACACAACACTGTCATTGCAAGTGACCCTCAGTTAGTTTACTTTTATGTTCAACTGCTAAATTCGTTACTGATAAAAAATGGCTTCTACTGTACCTAATTACCTTAACACTAGAACCGCCAGAGGTTTTTGTATAGGCCTACCTAAACCCGTCAAATCCCGCTATTAGAATGCAATTTTTAACAACATAGGGTGCTACATAACACACTTTCAGGAAAAGTCACGGACTGGGAGACTTTAATATTTTATTGAAAAAAAGTTACATTGCACACACACAACACACATCACACAAATTGACCCGATTGGCGGTTCTAGTGTTAAATAAACTTAATGAAACCAGTTCAATAATCATTATTCTTATCATTCTTTATGAGCGCAGAAATAGTCTTAAAATCAGATCTGTTTTTTAAATGAAATCTGACGGCAGGCAGTTAGCTCTGATCACCTATGATAAATGCGCCGCACCTAATCGCTGGCCATTCAGCCACAGACACTGTTCGAAATGGGGGGGATCCAGGGGAGCTTGGCTCCCCCGAAGAGGGAGGGAGCTCCCTTGATGGCTGACTTTGAGATAAATAGGGGGAGCCCAAAACAATCGTGCATATTTGTGTCACACAGATTAGAAATGTTGAGTTTCTGTAAATAACAGTTCTTGAAATAAATAATAGTTATTGTTCATTACAGTTTCTGAATATTTGTTTTATATTTGTGAATATGTCTGGGTGTTGCCATCTGTACGTGGCGGCGCTGCATTCTTACTTACGTTGCTATGGTTGCGGCGGTGATGCCGGCGCGGTATTTGAAATGTTCATATTGATATTTTGTTAACACTGGCTTTGTAATGAAAAATATGGCCAAACGAAAACAGCCAAGCGTCACAGCTTTTGGATTCACAAGCAAAGAAGTGAAGGAGTCTAAAAATGACAACGTGAACGGAAAACAACTTTTAGTTGGCCGGCTGTAAGCGGCGTTAGGGTCGAGCTTGACAGCTCCACACCGAGGGAGAGGCCTGCCGATGCGGAGCCTGAAGACGCTTCAACAACGGCCACAGCCGCCTGCGTAGTGACACCGTCTGTAGTTGTAGCAGAGTGATTTTATAGCAATTGATCGAATCCGGGCAGCTGCGAGTTGAGTAAAGTTAGAACGATATTGGCAGATTCGGATTTCACGGATCGATAACTGATGAACAAAACTTTATTCAGACACAAATGACATCTCCTAAGTACCGTGGTAAGGTTGACAACTACAATCACATGTTGATAAAAAAAAAAGGCAATATGCGCCGTCCTCCGAGCTGGACACATTAAATTGGTCTCTTTCCGCAGCCGGAGAAGTAACGAGTGCTCAGGGACCGTCTGCAAAGCGCAACACTGAAAAAAGAGAATACAATAATATTCAATCACTTCACTATTATAAAGTATTACTACCAAACTCACTACACACATCAATAGTCTTCTGGTGGTCAGACTACAGCAGAGAGTTTGGAAGAATATGGTTTGGTTTTGATTTCTTATATTGACAAATCCAATGGCTCCATCATATAGATCAAATGTGACCTGAACAACCTAGGGAATATTTAAACATAGGTATTAATTTCTATAATATACAGGTGCAAAACAATAATTTCATTTACACAGTATTCATTTTTTATTTTTCTCAACAGGAACAAGAAAAAAAGGGAAGCTTATATTCTAAATGTATTGATTAAAAACAACACAAATGTCTCCAAAAACTGCATGATTATAATAACGCTGGAGGTTGCCTGTAGACACAGTTCAGTCTCCTTTCTCAAGCCAACAGTAGGCCTACTAAAGGGATGCAAATACTTTGAATAATCAGTTTCATTCACCTTTTTTAGCTCTTGCCTGGCCATCTGCTCTTGTGTGCCGTCTAGGATTACACCCATGATCCAGGAGGTATAGACGGTTATTGAAAATGATGCCATGATTTTACATTATAAATATTCACCAAAATTCTTCAAAACCATATTCTTCCAAACTCTCTGCTGTAGTCTGACCACCAGGAGACTATTGATGTGTGTAGTGAGTTTCGTATAAATATACTGTATAATAGTAACGTTATTGAAGATGATGCCATATTTATTGAAGATTTTACATTAGAAATATTCACTAAAATTATTCAAAAGCACATTCTTCCAAACTCTCTGCTGAAGTCTGACCAACAGGAGACTATTGATGTGTGTGGTGAGTTTGGTAGTAATAAGCTGTATAATAGTGAGCACGTATTGGCTTTTTTTGATAAAAATGTAGTTCGTTGTCAACCTTACCACGGTACTTAGGAGACGTCATTTGTGTCTGAATAACGTTTTGTTCATGAGTTATTGATCCGTGAAATATGAATCTGCCAATATCGTTCCAACTTTACTCAACTGCTACTGCGCCAGTCAACAGAGCGTGCGTGTGATATATTAAGTAGCAGGATGTGCACTGAATAATAGGGCTCCCCCGAAAGCAAATGGGTAATTCGAACACTGGCCACAGAGCTCCCTCTATACAAATCAAACTGTAGACGGTGTGAAAGCACCTATTGTTTTAAATAATGGTCGGAATGTGACCTGTGAGCCTTCTGAATCACCGTGGGACAGACAGCAAATTCTAAACTAAAATGTTCAATCAATAAAGTAACATCTTATCTTATCTTAATAATATCTTCATATTAATAATAATAATAAATCATACAGTATGTGTCCGAAAGGGAGCAGGAGGAAGCAAACACAAAAATATACAAAACATATACTGCATATTAAAGCAAACGATTGTAAAGGTAAAAGTATGAGCATAACAAATAAAGAAGTGTAATGTAAACATTTACATTATTATTATGATTATTTAATATATAAAGACTATATATTATTGAATTACAAGATTAGATATACTTTAGTTGATCTAAAATATTGATGTGTTCAAATGCTCTTCAAAACACAACTGAAAGTCCATGAAACTTGTCTTTCTGTATTTGTGAATGAAGCGCCATCTCCTGGTTAAAACCTGAAATTGAAAATCTGGCAACGCCCTCTTGGAAAATAGTGGGAGGGCTTAACATTCCTCTATACTGGTTTTAGGCAGGTCGTAGGCAGGAAGCTGTAAGCTGGAGTCTGAAATGAAGTGCTACATATGTAGTGGAGTTTGGAGTGTGACTGTTTAAGGTTGTGGACAGGTGTCTTTTATACTGATAACGAGTTCAAACAGGTGCCATTAATACAGTTAACAAGTGGAGGACAGAGGAGGCTCTTAAAGAAGAAGTTACAGGTATGTGAGAGCCAGAAATCTTGTTTGTTTGTAGGTGACCAAATACTTATTTTCCACCATAATTTGCAAATAAATTCTTTAAAAATCAGACAATGAGATTTTCTGGATTTTTCTTTTCTTCTCATTTTGTCTCTCATAGTTGAGGTATACCTAGGATGAAAATTACAGGCCTCTCTCATCTTTTTAAGTGGGAGAACTTGCACAATTGGTGGCTGACTAAATACTTTTTTGCCCCACTGTAACTGAGTGAATATAAAATGTAAGGATACAGTTATGAAGACATATCCGACATTTCCACTGGGTGACTAATTTCAATTGATGTTGACACCATCTCACAACACTCCTAAAATAACATTACTTTCTGAAGCACAATTTAAAATGTATGCTGTTTAAAATCTCAAATTAGATCTATTGTCCATCTATTTTGATTATTATTTAATGGAAACCGTCCATAATCAAAGAGTCATTCGAAGTCAATCAAATACTTATTTCACTTCAGGGTGATAGCAGGAGACCCCATCTAGTCAATCAGAGAAAATCAGGACAATCTGAGGAAGAATTTCAAAATAAAATATTTTTGAAATCTCATATGGGCTATCGTCCTTCTGTTTTTATACAAGAATAAATAAAAAACTGTCAAATTATCAATGACTTATTTCACTCCAGGGTGATAGCAGGACACCCCATCTTGTCACTCAGAGAAAATCTGGACAATCTGATGTACAGTTTCCAAATAAAAGACCTTTGAAGTCTCATATGAGCTATCGTCCTTCTGTTTGTATCCAACAGTTAAAATGTTCGAATTACATTAAACCACAATTGTCCCCCTTTTTTCTTTAACAGTGAAGAAAATTGGATATGTTAATGATATATTGACCGCAAAACTCAAAATGTCCCCGGTTTTAATTTTGAAAATCTGGTCACCTTAGTTTGGACGTAATTCTGTCCTCCTGCTTACCGCATCATTTATGAGAAAACATTTCATAACATTAACACAACATATTCGAGGTAGTTTTAAATAACATATCCCTATTTATTTATTTCTCCCAGTTATGTTTTTGTGTGCACTAAGGAGTCTCAAACAGGCGTTTGTTAAATCATTTTAAGATTGGCTTTAATCAATTTTTGAAAATGAATTCTTCATATATGATAAATGAGAGGTAACATTTTATTTATGGTATTATTTCCACATATTTCTCTCCGTTCTTCCTTCTGCCAACGGTGTCGCAGTTTCTCATCTCTCCCGTTTGTGTGCTTAGTGCGTACGCATGGGTTAGAGTTTGCGTGGAGGACCGCACGTTTTCCCGTCAAGTTAGTATTTTATAAATCACAAACATTGCGTAGAAACTGACGTACGCCATTTTTTTTGCGTATATCCCTTTATAAATGAGGCCCCAGAAGTGGCTGGATCAAGTTAGCTACCTAGCTAGTAGCAAGCACGTTAGTTAGCATTACAGTCTTAGCCTTGTCATTTTTTTGTCATATTAGCCTTAACATGAAGTAACATCAAGTAACCCAAATGTTAAACAGTAAGAGTAGTAGTCATATTTCGTGAACCCTTTGAAGAGTACTGTCACACCGGTGTAATCATTCTATAATACACAAATTAAGCCCGGAGGAGAAATGCTAACGCTAATGCTACATTAGCATTGGCGATCTTTTCTACTTCATGCTATTTGCACAGATGGTTGACATTAAATATTAAACATTAAAAAGATCAGGCAGTTCAGAGAGAATCAAAGGAAGGCAGGCAGGCAGGCAGCTTTGCATGACATTCTTCTGGACGTGTTGATAGTGAGGGTAGTCAATCCCTTTAAGACAGTAGTGACGGCCATCTTGGTGACGTGTGTTGTTGCGCCAGTCTGCAAGACCAGAGATGTAGTTCATTGAGTGTTTCACACAAAAACATTTGTTACTTCACAGTTTTACGACACATTTTTATTTTTTTGACTTGCAAAATGATCTTTTAAATTGACAAACATCATACAGTAGGCTATGTGTAATTTGTGGCACAATTCAAACGGGATCGAAAGATAATCTTTCTCTCTCCATTGACTTCAATACATAATTTTTCCGAAATAAGGTCCCATGGAGCTCCCCCTCTGATTTTTCTGTCTGTCATTGTTGTTTCATTGTTTGTCGTTGACTGTGTTCACGAGGTACCAATCATATTGCGAAAAATCAAAACAAAAACTACATATATTAATCACAAATACCTGTATACATGCACAAACCTTTAGTACGTCGGCAGGTTTCCCCCCTTCTGCTCCTCCTTTTTAGAGGAAAACCCTGAGCATCTTTGCCTACCCAGCTGGTTCTGCTCCTGCTAGATGCTGCTCTGGCCCTGTCTTCTTTCTCCTTCAATAAAGTAGTCATGCATTATCAGAAAAAGCTGCTTTTCATTCCCAGTTTATTCCTATTCATTTTGAATTACAAGCACATAATCAATCAACCTAATCAGTACATCGGGCACAAAACCAAAACCATTGAAATTAAACAATTTACCTTTTGTTGTTTCTAAAGTAAATCGGCAAGGAAAATGGCATCTTCTAGCTGTCCCTCGCCTTGTTTAGCAGCCATTTCAGGAACTAGAAATCAAAACACACACGTGTGTGTGTGTGTGTGTGTGTGTGTGTGTGTGTGTGTGTGTGTGTGTGTGTGTGTGTGTGTGTGTGTGTGTGTGTGTGTGTGTGTGTGTGTGTGTGTGTGTGTGTGTGTGTGCGTGCATGCGTATAAATACAAAAGAGAAAGTGGTAAAGAGACAGAGATGAAGATGGTAAGAATGGGGAGAAGACAGGAAGAAATGTATAGGGAATATAGCTCTGAGGAGGGAGAAGAGAAGAAATTGAAAAAGGCTCTTAAAAGTGCTGTTTGATCTTGCTTTGGAAGTTTGGAATCTGTTGAAGGAAAAATACAGTTAACACTTTTTGAATGCATGACAATTTACAATCTCACATATCATCAACAAGCTTTAACATTGGGGTAAATTACTAGATAAAGCACTAATCAATCAGGGGCGGACTGGAACTCAAGGACAGCTCTGAACGTTTTGTCCTAAATAGGACCACAACAATCAGTGTGCAGTAACAGTCTGTAGATGGTTGTCATGACATTTATTCACAATACTATTAGTTGCCACTGTATGCAAGTATGACAGCCACAATAGGCATTTTTCCAAGCTTTGTATATACAGTGCCAAAAGTATTTAACTCAATATTTTCTTACATTAACTTTTTTTCAACACAGCATTTACATTGATAGCAGTTATGTTTTGGTGTACTTCTAAAAGGTAATTAGTTATGTGTTCACTGTCAATTTATTGCCATTTATTTCAATTTAACAGCTAACCTTATAGAGTGGCGTAAAGCTGGGGTCGTGCGACCCTGCTGTACTCGTCTGTAGTTTGTTTATAGCATAACGTTAGCATTTTGCTTCTGGCCATTAGATTTATGATTAGAAAAGTATAAGGGTAGACATGTGAACGTCACATCCGGTATTTCCACAACAACAAATGGATTAACATCGATGTAATACATTAGTGTAGCCTTAGTTTCTGCTAAAAGAGGTGTCGACCACCAGGGCAACAAGAAAATCAGCGAAATCGAGTGTGACTATTACAAAATAAATTCAGAATATCTAATTTTGACAATAACAACCAACCAATAGTCACGGTAGAGCATTTGCTTGGCACTTCCGGGTATTTCTCCACTGGTTGGCCCATGTTAACAATACCGTGTAACTGTCACGTTTGAAGGGACGAAATCGTGACATCTTCACGTTTACCAGCATGGTAAATCGTCACATGTTCACGTCTTGCCTTGATACCGGGTTGCTCGCAGGACAGTGCACCCAGCAGGAGCCTCCAGCTAGATTTGATCGATATGGACATAAACGCGAGTGAAGTCTAATGGCCCGTCCACACGGCAGCGTGCTTTGCTTCAACGGAGACGCTTCCCATTAACTTTGAATGGGGTGACGTCCCGCTTTGCCGAACTGCATTGTGGTTCCGTCGCTTCGCTTTGCCTCCGTTGCTCTCTTCAGAGCTTGAGAAAAGTTAAAATCATATGCTAGTACAAGCTCTATCCAATCAAACCGCGTGCTTGTATGTCCGGGACCGGAGATTCATGTAATTGGTTGTTGGTCGAGCTTCAGACACGCTGTTAGAAATTAAAATCAATGTTTTATGGGATAATTTAGTTTAAACAAACCGTAAGTTTAAATGCTGTTTTATACTGAAAAACCAGAAGTTCTCGCGCTCAATGTCTGATGTCAAGATTTTATTCTGAAAATCCTTCATCTCCGGTTAGCATTTAGCATGTGGCTAATATTCCTTTTCCTATAGAGGTGAATTTAAAAGCGAAATTACACGGAGTGTCGCACACGGAAACCTACTGATGTTAACACTACAACTATAGACGTCGAGATATTATTATTGCTGAATATTAAATACAGTACAGTTTATTTGAATACGTTTTGTTTACAGATGTGGGTAGCATATGAAAACATCCAGAAGTACCGGAAATGATAACTGCCGTGAAGTATTTCCAGTATTTTTAAAGTATTGATTACAGTGTTTAAAATGCAATAAATGAAAAGTCATGAAAGACAATATGAGGAGGAAAGGCGTGTTTAGTATATTGAATGTACAATGTCTGAATCCTGTCTTATGCGCAACAACGAACATTGAATATCGGAGGAGGGAGGACCCCTTGCAGCACCAACCGGCATACGAGGAGGAGCCAGAGGAGGATATTTAACAGCTGAATGTGTGTTTCTCTGCTCATTTCCTTCGCTCTCTAGAAGCCGAGGACACAGCTGTTTCCTCTCTCTGAACCATCTTCTGCTTGTAACATTACCGCGCCATTTTAATTAAAGTACCCATTTGAATCTTCTCAGAGACTCCATTGCTCTCCTTACTTTTAAAGCTTCTCTCCTGGACGCGAGAATAATGAACAAAGCTAATAACGCCCACCGGCAACGTACCGTAATCGGACAGGAGAGAGAGGTCAGAGATCAGCTGCTGCTGACGGAGACAGCTCTGCTTGATCACCTGCAGCTCCGCCCGCTGTGATGGAGTGATGAGCGGAGCAAAACACACACTTCAAGTTAGATCATCACCCTTGGCTATTTTAATTACCTCTCAAACCATGGCAATCATGCTTGGGAGGTCTTCTTTGCTGCTTTTGGTGTATTTTGTGGAGGAAGTACAGCGCCACTTACAGGCTCGGCATATGTACTACAGAATCTCCAGCGGGTTGAGCGGTCTCGTGTGGACGGACACGTTTATTGAGCCGATTGCGTGTGAACGGAAGACTTTTTTTTATATCGAATTCGGTTCATTTTCGTTTCCGTGTAAATGGGGCCTTAGCAGTCTCCTTCCGTCTCCCAGTTTACGCTTTCATGCACTTTCTTCCCTTCTTTCTTTTCTCTTTCTTGTTGTTCAGCACAGCAAACACTGAAAGGGATTGAATTGACAAGCGGTGCTCAATCAGCAAACAAATCAGCTAATTTGTCTGTTTGTGACTTTGCCCGAAGTCCTTTTTCCGCAGCTGCTTCTAGCTCAACGTGGTCAACACATCCTCACTCCCAGGTCGGCCTATGTTGACGTTATGTCAAGTCCCCTGTGTCGGCTTTTTCAAACGCAAGGGGGGGCGGCCATGTCGGCTTTTTCCAATGCAAGGGGGGCGGCCCTTAGCCTACATTTTCAACTTTCCAGGATGTCCATATTTCTATATAGTGCCCTAAACGTATGTTGTAGACGACTTGAGATCGCGAGCGAATGCTACCCGCAGATCCATTCTCACAGCGTTTATCAAGCTTTTTCTAACTCAATATCAAGCCACACTTATTGTTTTTACTTCTTTATTTTATTTGAATAATGTAGGACTTTTGTTGCTGTCAGTTATGGGGAGAGTAGGGGCTCAGAATACTGAAATCTGTATTGTTTCATCGTTTTTTCCTTCTAATTTTGTATTCTTTTCTAAACCACACACTGTTATTTACTCAACAATAACACATAATTATCATTGTGTTTATTTATTTGTTTGATTAATAAACACAAGTTGGAGTCCGTCAGGACAGAGGGTCGGAGCAGCTCATAGTAGCCTAGTTGCTTTAGAGAATTTTACGCCCAGAAGTATATTCTCTCCGCTTCGCTTCACAAACCCTGTGATAGTCCTCAAGCTCTGTGATTGGATGTTTGAGTGTGCGCCGAGGGTTACGCCCATAGAGAGGCGAAGTCCCTCCCCTTCCGGGAGCCTCCATGGGACCCCGGAAGCGAAAAATTATATATTGAAGTCAATGGAGAGAGAAAAGTTATCTTTTGATCCCGTTTGAATTGTGCCACGAATGACACATATGATGTTTGTCAATCTTAAACAATCCTTTCCATGAAAAAAAAGTCACAGTTTGTCGTAAAACTGTTGAAATATAAGACTATGAAAAATACGCAACTACAAATCCCAAATCGCATTCTGGGTCGTGTAAGTGATGTCATAGGCGATAATGCTCCAAGACTGGTTGGACTTGCAATTAAAGCAAAGAAGAAGATCTCATAACTGATTTCGAGATTGCTCCAATAAATTCACTTTTACAAGATGCCTGTGTGCTTTGTACCAGGTTGAAATCACAAAAGTGATCATACCACTTGCTCGTTCTATCGCTTCCCGTCTGGTGAAAGGACAAGGACCAAACATATCAGGTAATATACATGTTTTGCATGGAACATAGTCAAGTTAGCTACCTAGCTAGTAGCGAGCACGTTAGTTAGCATTACATTACATTACTTAGCCTTGTCATTTGTATTAGCCATAACATGAAGTAAACCAAAATGTTAAACAGTAAGAGTAGTCATGATGGTAAGTATTTTGTGAAACATTTGAAGAGTAGCCTATCGCCCCCTCCACCAGGTGCTAAGGGGGCAGGAGGTGGGCTAACGCCACATTAGCATCGTGGATATTTTCTACTTCATGCTATCTGCACAAATGGTTAAAATTGAACATTAAAATATCAGGCAGTTCAGGGAGAGTCGAAGGAAGGCAGGCAGGCAGGCAGCTTTGCATGACATTCTTCTGGACGTATTTCATTGTGTAAAATAGATAATTATTCAGCGTTGTTACTTTAAAGTGTTGTTACTGACCTTTTTCTCTTTTATTTTCTTTACCTCACCTGTAACTGCTGAGGAACATGCACACTGGACTGACCTGCTCTGGCAACCTGATTTCCACTGTACGTAATAGTATTTGGTTATGGTATATTATTTATATACATCAAAGGCACAATGCACCCCCCAGAGACACACATGTATTGAGTGTGATATTTTGCATTGGTCATGTGAAATCATCTTTACATACTAGAAAACTGTAGGAGCGGCAACTTGTTTTGAAATTGAATTTTTAATATCCGATAATAAAGTTGATCTGTTTTCTTTATTCTTCTCTCTTCCCAGCTCCATCCATCACCATTCTCTGTTCCTGCAGTTCCTGCTTGCTAATCAATGCTCATATGTTTTTACACAATTACAAATAAAGTCAATGTATTGTATGACATGAAGTTGTGCTTCATTCTGAGTCAATAATAAATTCATTCTGCCTACAACTGCAAAATTATTGTGGACTGTACCGACATCAATGTACATCCCAGTAAGATGAACCAAGCAAAGCTGATATACTCAACATACAGCTGTGCTCTTAAGTTTACATGAAGAATTTGATTATTAGTAGCCTAATTAATTATATAATTTTCTCATTGTAGACGAGCAGACAGGGAGCCAGATGAGAAAAGCAGAATATGCAGCTGCCATTTTCCACATGGAAAAGAGAAAGCGCCAAGTGTATTTGAGTGGACAAAAGAGAAATCCCAAATACAAAAAATGAAATTATACAATTTACAGATATGTATATAAATTAGGGCCGGGACTTTAACGCGTTAATTAAGATTAATTAATTACACAAAAATTAACGCGTTAAAAAAATGTACGCATTTTAATCGCACTTATTTTTGCACCGCGGAGCGTTTCTCACTGGATGAGTTTCAGGGGTACCGATTATACGTTATATTATAACGTTCATGACTTCAAACAACAACAAACCACAGTGAACAATAGTCAAACATGAACGAACAAGCTGATGAGACCGCTTTGGTTGGCCCCGTGGATGGGACATTTTGTTTTAAAAAACGGACGGATGGAAGCATCGATAAGAGCACGATTGTTTGCAAATTATGCAAAAAGGAATTTGCATATCACCGCAGCACATCAAGCCTCAAGTATCACCTCAATGCAAAACCTATAGCAGCTAGCGTGGAAGCTAGCGTGGACGTTAGCCCGACTCGGAGTACAAGGACCCAAACCCAATTCGCATTGATCAAACAGTGGCCTATGCAACAGAGAGATTTTATTTTTCGTCAGGATATTGGAAGAATAGGAGGGATTGAGGTCAATCACTGGCACTTTTTTTATTTTATTTTAAATGGTACAGTACACTTTATGTTGAACTATTTATTATGTTGTTGGTGCAACTGGCACTTTATGTTGAACTGTTTATTGTTTTGGCCAAGGTTATTGAGAGAGTTGGACTGAAATGTATTAGATTTTTTAAATCAACTGTTGGTAAATCAACAAAGTCTGTTTTGGCCTCTGAAGCAACAGAGAGATGTTTTCTAATAGTCAGGGTTTCCAATGTTCTGAATGTACTTGAAAGTATTGTGTTATACTTAAAAAACAAAGTGTTATAGTTTACAGAAGGTCTACCTACCTATAGGCTACCTGAATCTCTGAAATGTACTATATTCCTAAATATGCTATTGCTACACTTTATGGCAAAAATTGCACTTTTCTGTTGGTCTTGGTTAAGTGCCACCTTGAAAAAAATAAACAATGTTTTGTTGCTTAAGCTTATGTATTCAGTCATTATTCAATGGTATACTAAAATCCATGTGAAAAAAATTGCTTCTCACTGTTCTCGGGTCAAATATTTACATGTGATTAAAAATGCGATTAATTGCGATGAATTAATTACAAAGCCTGTAATTAATTAGATTAATTTTTTTAATCGAGTCCCGGCCCTAATATAAATATATATATCCTATATACACCATCATGTATAATGATGGTGTATGATGTAGAAGGAAGTGTGGTAGATAACAAGTAAATATAGAGTTACATACAGATCCATGTTACAGCAAAACATGGAATAACTAAGAAGCACGCAGTATAATAATAATTACATGCAACAATTAAATAACTGCTCAGCATCTCCACCACAATCCCAATCTGCTGTGTCCTGTTTTCCTCCCCTCTGCATAACACCCCATCACACATACAGGCACAACGAAGAGTCCGAGGGTGTTAAGAGTATGTTTATTTAAATGTCCTCCTCTCTACTGGCCAACACAGGGAGCATATGCTGGGTGTAGAATTTTTCCATTTTTTGCAGGGTCTTTGGGGATGGGGATGATGATCGCCTCCTTCGTGGTCCACAGTAGCAGAGACTCCGGTCTGTGATGTGCAGCTGTTATATAATATACAATACCATCCATTAGGGCTGCAACTAACGATTATTTTGGTAGTCGACTAATCGGTCGATTATTTTTTCGATTAGTCGACTAATCTAACGATTATTTCTGTCACACCCTCCATCTCTGCTTCCTGTGGGCACGGCTCCTTTTCCGGGCTCCAGTGCATGTTCTACCTCAAGTCTGCACACCTGTGAATGTCACCCTGTTGTCCAGTCCCAGGATCAATTCAATCGCATTTTATTCTTGTCATTTCGCAGACCCTTGTTAATTATTATTTTAAGTTTGGAATTAATTACAGCGTCCATAAAGCTCTAGTGTGCTCTACTACGCTGTAAGCTTGGCGCTGTTTAGCAGCTCGTTGGTGGACACGCAGCCTCAACATAACTGACATAGCGTTTGCTTAGCAAGCATTAACCATGAGACGTTCTGTTTTCCAACATGTAAGCTAACGTAAACATGACTATGGCTAACTTGCTCAAACTTACCCATGATCCAAAGTAGCAGTCCTCACGGTTCCAGGGTGCTTGCGTTTTAAATGCTCGTGCATCACTGTAGTGCTGCCGTGGAATGCCAATTCCCCTTTACAAATTCTGCATTTCACTGACTTCTTTGGCTTGTCGTCTGTGAAATACTCCCACACTTTCGAAACTCTCGGTCTCGCTTTTTTGAGCTCTTCATCACCCTCATTCTCTCTCCTTTCCGCCATCGTTCGTATTCTTTCTTCTTTGTTGTTAGTACAGAATGCAGTCATGGCAGACAATGGAGAGTATACTGCCCCCAGCACTTCCTGTAGTGCATTGCAGTTACAAATGAACATTTGCGCAGTTTTGAATTAACGTTACCGGCTCTCTGATTGTTTTTATACGACGCGTCGACACTAAAATTCCGCGTCGACGAATTTTTATGATCGACGTCGTCGATTATGTCGACTAATCGTTGCAGCCCTACCATCCATCCATCCATCCATCTTCTCCCGCTTATCCGTGGTCGGGACGCGGAGGTAGCAGTTCCAGCAGAGAGCCCCAAACTTTCTTTTCCCTGGCCACATCAACCAGCTCTGACTGGGGGATCCCAAGGCGCTCCCAGGCCAGAGAAGAGATATAATCCCTCCATCTGGTTCTAGGTCTACCCCTTGGTCTCTTCCCAGCTGGACGTGCCTGGAACACCTCCCTAGGGAGGCGCCCAGGCGGCATCCTAACTAGGTGCCCGAACCACCTCAACTGGCTCCTTTCGACGCGAAGGAGGAGCGGTTCAACTCCGAGTCCCTCCCGGATGACCGAACTTCTCACCTTATCCCTAAGGGAGACACCAGCCACCCTGCGGAGAAAACCCATCTCGGCCGCTTGTACCCGCAATATATAATATACAATACATTTTTGAAAAACATTTGATCAACAAAAAAGGATTTGGTCAGGATTTAGAGTCAGTATGTAGTTTATGAATTAATCAATGCTCTCTACATTAGGAAAACACATACCAGTGTACCAGAGGGAGTCACACACAGCTGTGCCTAGATAACCAAACAAATTGACAAGATAACCAAAATCCTTGAATCTACACACAGCAAATAAACTCAAATGACACAACAAGATTTAAAAAGAAGATCACACATATAGTCGATATAAAACTGGCCGCTTCAATCTGAAGAGCAAATAAAACAAAAAACGGGAGTGTATCTTGTTCTTGTGAACACTAATGTTATCCACAGAGACCACGAAGTTCTTAAGGAGAAAACAAGTCGCTAAAAAAAAACACGTTAGTGTACCTTGTTAGCTAATGATAGCTAGCTGACATTAACGTTAAACATTGGACTCATATTACTCACTGAAACCTTGTAAAGCCGGTCCCGCATGCTGGCTCTTACAGAATCGACTAACTCCCCTTTCGTGTATGTACAGCTCTCAACATGCCCAGACTTGTAGTGATTTTCATCTCGTTTTATACTTTTTCGCCTCATTCTGAAAGAAACAGGTGAAATTTGCTAACGTAACGGCCATCTTTGTGATGGTGACGCGTATTGTGCGAGACCAGAGACCTGTAGTTCACTGAGCGGTTTCACAGAAAAAAAATTGTAACTTCACAGTTTTACGACACATTTTTATTTTTTTCACTTGCAAAATGTTCTTTTAATTTGACAAACATCATATGTATCATTCGTGGCACAATTCAAACAGGATCGAAAGATAACTTCTCTCTCTCCATTGACTTCAATGTATAATTTTCCGATTCCGGGGTCCCATGGGTCGGAAGTAGATGGGCGGGACTTCGCCTCTCTATAGACTGTTATATAAATAGACGTAGTGTCCGTGACGTCACCCATAGGATTCTGCAGAGTTGCCCAGAAGCCCTTAGTAGGTGGAGTCGGCCACTAACGGCTCGACAGTGACGTCAGAGTTCAACTCCCGCCTACTCCAGCCTGCTCCAAATAAGGGCAAAGAGGCGGAACCGAGGCGGGACCTGCTGCCACCGAGCTGAAAGTTCCAGAGCTAGCTGAAGCTACCAAAACTAAGCTAACATGCTCCCCATCTGCACACTGCCGTGGCATTTTACGTTTCTAAGGTAAGCGGACATGAAACTATTCAGCAAAACTATAAATAATAATCTAAGTTATTGAGTTTTTAGCATAATACTTCAGAATCTTAAAGTCCCTTAACGTTTGTATGCAATTGTGCTAAATTCAACACTGGAATCAAGCAAACATTAATATGTTTGCATGACATTAGTTATTTATATTTTGATATCACTTAATTATACGTTTAATACATTTAAGTCAAGCTAAGGTACATTTGATGGTAGCTAGTTAGTGCTCTTACCTGTGAGGCCTCCTCCAAACAGCATAATAACCAGACTGTATCATTAAAACTAAGTACCAGTTCTAGATCCTTGACTTTAGACAAACAATTCAAAAGACAACATGTATTTATAGACCAATCTTTATTTGAATGTGCCTCTTAACCTGATATATTAGTTATACAGTAATAGTATTGACAATCTAAAAAAACTGAGGAACTCAACAGTCAACTTTATGTTTCTTTTGTCTAAAGCAGTGGTTCCCAAAGTGCGGGGCGTTATTTTTAATAACCATTTTTCCTCCTGGTCTCTCGCTGTCCCCCTAGTCCGGGAGAATTACCGGACTAGGACCGGATATGCTGATGTTTAAAACTCAGTCAATGGGAGTCATTTTTATATTGCTTCAGTTTATAATCTTAACAGATCAAAAAATTCAGATTCATTTTTCAATAAATGATTCCACAAACAACATAATTATTACATTCAAAGAAACTACTTGTAGTAGATGAAGTACATTATTCAAAAGTTTAAATTAACTTTGAATAATAACACGGGAGAAACAAATCCTCTCTTTTCCTCTCTCTCTCCTGACAGCTCCTCAGTTTCTCATGCAGCGCGCTAAACAGTGGGCGGGGCTTCAGGTGATTATGCAGCAGCTGATCTGATCCAGCGCCATATAGATAGAAGAGTTACGACAACGGAAGTCCAAAAACGGTTATCGTCACGTGGTTCATGTAGAAGAGGATCGTTCCCCGGAAGTTCATGGCGGGCAATGTGAATGCATTGATAACAGGAGATAGAACTACGATTTTTGGTAATTATTAGTGAATAAAGGTTTTGATTTGCAATATGTATACACCAAATTGATATGTGTATGTATTTACATCAATATGTTTTAAAAAATAAAATAGAATTTGCTAATATTAAGTGATAATATTCAGTGGCGTTTTCTCCTGGGTGCCAATGGAAGCCAGGCTTCCCCTGTTTTTTCGGATTGTTGTTATAATTTTAATAAATAAATAAAAACACTTCGTTTAGTTTCGAAAATTCTTTGTTGTGTGTTGCTGCCGGCCCGTCTCTCCCCCATTCTCATTGAGTATTTTACAAAGAGTGAAACAGCGCCCCTCTAGATGTTATGGTGAAACAGTAGATTGCACTCTCTGTTGCGAGAGGAGGCCAGCCGAAATGTGCTTCCCTTGGTGAAAAAAAATGGAGGGATTGACCAATCAGATGAGGCTCACGTCATGCCCCTGCCAACCTGTGATTGGTCAGGGCCATGCCAAGGGAAGCCAGAGGCGGCTGGCTTCCCTTGCCTCACAATCCAATCAAATCGCATCAATTTAGTGGTGCAGTGACGCGTCCCAAAAAGCGGAAGTAAGCGCCCGGTTTCCCTCGACAAAATAGCAATGGGATTTCTCCATAGGATTTTGGAAAATAGCTCAAAAAAAGGTCAGTGGAAAACGAACCTGTTAGGTAAATGCATGTTTTGTTCAGTCGGATAATATCCACATGTCTACCCTACTTTTATAATTTTCGAATCATAAATCTAATCGATAGAAGATAGATAGCGTCACTGCACCACTCTCACCGCCGTTAGAAAGTAGCAAGCAACGGAAGCAAGCGCAATTATGGAGGGTGGAGATTTGGAGTATTTAATCAAAAAGAATTGTACTAAAGTTCCGCTGCAGCAGCAACAACAAATACAATCTGATGACAGGCCAATGCCCAAACTGGAGCTGTGTACAGCGAGGAACAAAGGAGCGAACCGGACGTAAAACGTTAAAGGTCTCCTGATTTAGTTTGTGAATTAATGCTTATTAGAGTTTCGGCTGGAGAGTGCGTGCAGACCTGTCGGTCAGATAACAGGCGTGTGTAAGTCCTGCATCTGTATGATACAAATGTGTGTAAAATGATACCGGGCGCTGTAATCACTCATCTGGTTACGTTATTACATTGACCACCACACCCCCCCCACCCCAAAAGAAAGGATGTATTATTGGCTTCCCCTAATTTTTTCCCCACGCCACGCTACTGATAATATTAGGATTAGTGTGAACAACTAGTTTACATGTTAGGCTAACAGTGCCTTGGTTAAAGAGCCTGTTGCTGTTTATTTATAGCTTTGAATTCTTTAAAACCAATATTATCTTCTTAAACTTGTATGGTAGTCAGGAGCATCACTTTCTAATGTTTATTGATATATTTAGAGGGAGGGGATCTAAAGGAATGCTTCAAAATTCAGATTAGATTAATTTCTACCATTTTCTTAAATTCATGGTAGTTTCAGTAATCCCATGGTAATTGAGGACACAAGTTATCTAAATGACTAATGTCATCTTTATGGCTTTCAGAAAGGCCAGGAGACCGACAGGTGACTATCAAAGGACTAGCAGCAGCAGCAGCAGCATGATGATGATGATGTTAAATGTGTTGTTTTAGGAACATCCATTGCAAATACATGGAATTCAATAAACATTGAATAGCTTATCATGCAGTTTGTCTGTGCCTTTTCCTCTGTGTTGTCCTGGTTGGCTGCGCTGCCTCCTAGTTGCCACCATGGTTTGCTGTGCTGCCTGGGGATGCTCAAATCGCTCCGAGAAAGGAGTACGAATGTACGGCTTCCCCACTGACACAGAGTGGAGGAAAAAATGGCTGGCTCAAGTCAGCAGGAGCAATTTCACGACCAACAGCAAAAAAATATGTGAGGTAATTATATAAAAACACTGCTTTTGCACTGTTTCACAAAACGAAAACCACACCACTGGGAAAGCTTAATGTTTTGTTTAATAATAAAAAAACAGGAAAAGGCTTGAAAAACACTGAGAGTTGAGACTCAGGGTGCAGGGTGAGGGTCTCAGTGCAGGTATTCAGGCTCCATTGAATCCCCCTCTGGTTCTTGTGCTGAAAGAGGGAGTAACAGACAGGATAAAGGGTTATAAACACCTATATAGCACACCTATTGGATGGGAAATTGCCTTGGGGAGATAAGGTGTGGTCTTTGTTCTCAACTGAAGTTATGGAACTTTATTATTTGTGAGTTTAACAAAGTATGACAAATGGCATCAGTAACAGATGTGATATGAATTTCTATAAAGTTGTCTCACATTCTTGGTCGTATTTTATATACCGTATGTAATAAGTATAACATGTCCAGTAAGTATAAAGTGTTTCCTAATACTGTGTATTCAACCACTATGGTATAGTGTATGGTACTATGGTGGTATGGTATGGTATCCTAGCTTAATCTGTTATCTGTAAACTTTCCCTAAATCTACTAATTTAGGGATAATCCACTCACATCCTTTAATACACATGTTAATTTGAATCAGATGTACTGATAATATCCGCAATATAAATCTTTAAACTTCTTCTTACCTTTAAAAGTTTGTCACGAACGGTCTATTATGCTGCAACTCTACAGCTCTGCTAGCCTTAGCGCTAACTTCCGGGGAACGATTGAGAGGCTCCACGATCCGCCATTGCTGTAAAAAAGTGTTCCATTGGAGTGAACGGAGATGACGTAACTCTCAGTCTATATAGCGCTGATCTGATCTCTCTCTCGCGTCCGGTTACACTTCACTCGCGTTTATGTCCATATCCATCAGATCCAGCTCTCCTGATCAGCCTTTATAGAGAGCACAGATCAAACTATTAAGAGTGAATATTGGCTGATAATGATCGGCGGCCAATCGATCGGAGCATCGGACATTTTGACTGGCAGGTTTTGAATTTACCGGATTTTATTAAATGTTACCAGCTAAAAACCAGTAATTACCGGCTAACGGAAACCCTGATACCAATGTGCATTGCGGCTAAAACATCCAATCGCCGAGCTTCAAGTTGAGGAGCTTGGGTAATCAGTTCAGTGGGTGTGTGGTGTGTATCGCAATGATGCTCGAAATGTCCCTTATAGGCCTACGTCTGTTTCCGGTGAAATTATTTTTGAAAGCCCAAGATTATAAAATTAAACAAATTAATAAAAACTAGGATAATCGTACGCAAAAAATCGGACTTCTGCGTATCTATTGCACGAGATTTCCAATGTGTAAATTCGTGTCATTTGTACGCAAACTGAAGAGAGTGGGTTGGACTAACCCATCCACAGCTGTGCTGCAGCCTGTGCGGCTATTAACAGTGTACTGTGTCATCCTCCATTTGAATGTACCCTTACAGCTTAAGGTGAATGTGAGCATCTGTTCCCTCTTTTTCCTTGTGATTTTCATGTGCTGACACTGACAAAAACAAACGTGGTTGAAAATCCAGTTTGTTTTTTAGCCGTGTGCAAACCCTACATGGGACCAGGAAGTCATTGTAACAGATAATCCAATAAGCTGGTACCATCCTGTTCCTGGCAGGGTTGCATGGCAGTGAAGCCCGGTGAGTGAGAATAGTAGCTGGGAGGTGACAGGAAGAGTGTCTCCTCACCTCTCCGAGCCCCACTGGCTCCCCCACACCCACAGCTACCGTCTCCTACCAAGTCATTCATTAACCCCGGTGGAGAGACTGCGGGGAAGAGGGGGAGCGGGAAGATGAGCGCCGACGCTGTGGGAGAGAATGAATACACCGAGAGAAGAGATAAAGGGAGAGAGACAGATAGGAGTGGCTCGCAAAAACGTGTAAGCAATTCTGTCCAAGCACTTTAATTCAAATGCTATTCTTATTCATACATCTTGTTGCCACTGTCATCAATCACAGGGTGGAATTTGAATCACGTCTCTGACGGATGCAGTGTTGTGCCTGAGAAGCATTGACAGCAGTGCAAGCGGATGGAATTCAAATGATTGGTCTGAAAAGTTTCTCAACTGTATTTACGTTGGTGAGGCAAGAGGGGGGGACTGCGTCTTAGAATTTAAGGGAATAGTATAAGATAAGAGCAAAGTGACGGCCCGTCCACACAGCGGCGTGCGTTGAAAGCTTCATCATTCACTTTGAATGGGGTGACTTCAGTTTTCGCCGAACTTCATTGTGGGAAGCGACGCGGGCGTGGCTCGCTGCAAAAGTTGAGCAATGTTCAACTTTTGAAGCCTCGGCAGAAGCGTCAGCCAATCGAATAATATGCCAGTACAAGCTCTAGCCAATCAAACCGCTGCTTGTGTGTCAGGGGCGGGAGATTCATGTGATTGGTTGTTGGTCGAGTTTCAGACACGCCCGCCGGAAAGCTTCAACGCATGCCGCTGTGTGGACGGGCCGTAAGAGTAAGATTCAAGAGAGGGAGTGTCATTCTTAAGTGAAGAAGCAGAGAATGATGAGAGGAGAACAAAACTTCTGGGCCGGCGGTGAGTTTGGAAGTGGAAGAAGGGGGGAGTCGCGTGGGGGGGAAAGAAAAGGCCATGTCTGTGAGACTGGAGCAGTGTGGTATTTTAGTTGTCAGCCAGAGAAGTGAAACGCCACACATACACAAGGCTGTTTCCTCCCCCTGCATCCTCTCACCTTTATGGTGTCCACCGTTCTGCAACACAAGTATACACACACACACACACACACACACACACACACACACACACACACACACACACACACACACACACACACACACACACACACACACACACACACACACACACACCTCAGTGGAAACACTCAGATCCCATGTTGGGAGCCAATGGAAGGCCACTTCTCGCGTTTGGCCAAAGGCTCTGTGTTTGAGTGAGAGCCGCCTGTAGATGGCACTGTAGCACTGCAGAAAAACGTCTTACACTCACACATACATCTGACTCTGTGCATGACCATGGTGCACACATTATTTTACGTACATGTGAAATCAGCACTTCCAGATGCAGATTAAAGATATTCCAGTACTCAAGAGACAACAGCCTATGGGATCAAAATGAGCATGTGCTTCCCTGTGCATGTTTCATGATATCATGTCTGCAGTATACCCAGAACCTCAACCACATACATAGTTTGTTGCAATGTCACAGGATAACAATGATGCTTTTTGTTTCTCTCCGTGTGTCCCGGCAGCAGGAGACACACATACACGAATCTGAGCAAATGCTAAAATTACCGGATTCCGTTTCGGATCGTTATCGCAACTCTTGTATCAAATGACACCTTATCTGGCCGCTGTGTTACCGTCTGCGAAATGTCACCACGCGATAGGTTGCAGACATGCAGTCAGCGTCTCGCTCTTTGCCTTCGTGGGTAAGCACGCTCAACGCTCACGATGATACAATATCGAGATTAGGAAAAAATTCCACATTCTGCGAACGAGTTAAAGGAACATGCAGATAATGACAGAAAGAGAAATTGACACGAGATGTGCTGAACTACAGGGCCTGTCCCTCTCAGCGCTGGAGAGCTGTGTTCAGAGGCGCAGAGTGTTCTGTTGCGTTGACTAGAGGAGAGGGGAAGGTTGCGGAAATAGATGACTCGCTCAGGGCTGTACACACACTCAGAACAGATGCAAACACAGCACTTCCTTAATAGTGTTCCTTGCACAGTAATAGTGGGAATACATCTGCAGGGTGAGTATGTGTGTTTGGGTATGTGACTGCATATGTGGATTTCAATCTCTTTGAACTCCTAACTTCTAAGCACAAAATGAAGTTGGAGTTCTCTGATGTGTTGGTTAAAGGAGTGAGGAAATTTGGGGCGAAATGTGCATGACTGCATATGTGTGTGTGTGTGTGTGTGCGTGCGTGCACACGGACGTGTGAACATTTATATTAAAAGAACGTCTAGCATTGAGGAGGGATAATTGAAAATCTCCTCTGTGTGACGAGGGATAAAGTACCGCAAAGCCTGTAGGGTAGTCCCTCTATACCTCTGATACTTTAATACCTAGCATTTTTCACATTTATAGTACAAGTGAGTTCAGAGCTCCATGCTGTAAAGGAAGATTTTGGGAAGTTCACATCTGCCTGTTTTTTCCTAGGATCAGATAAGATAAATATGTATGTGTTAGGTATGGAATTGCATTCATGATATCATGAGTCATGTTAGCTTAGCGTGAACAATCAAAGTAGGGGAAGGCCTGTCTCTGAAAGTCCAACTTAGTCTCAAATGCATAACATGTTTTACATGCAATGTTTAAGGTCGGACAGAAAGAGAAAAGTAAATGACCATTTGCTATCTAACATGAATGACTGTACCAAATGTAATGGCAGTCCATCAAATAATTGGATTCAAAATGAACCTATGTACATAACCAGACATTTTAACACAATATAATAGGTTTTCGATAATTTTAAACATGTGACATAGTAAGCAAATAGTTATCAATTTAACGCATTTCAAATGTGCTCCACCAAAAGGAATGAAGTACCTGCAGTGGTTCGGCCATGACTTGTTTGGTAAAATTGTCTTAAGGCCACCAAATCCTTTTGAAAGAATCATAAATATAGTATGTGTCAAATGACAGTCCTTTCCTCACAATGAACCATTAGTAAAAGTCTCTGACTTCAAAAAGGATGCATGATTCATGAGGGTACAAGAGAGCCAATCCTATTTTTAAGTCCACACTGGACCAGTCATTTCCATAAATGTCCCTGGTTTGCATATGAGTGGAGACTGTTGTGAGCCTCAGCCAAAGGGCCAGGGGTGGAAGTGGTCCACTTGTGGTGAAAGACTCTTAATGTGAAATGGTCTTCCTTTCTTTTTTTCTCCCCCCTTTTCCATTCCACACATTGGCCCCGGTCTGCCCTTCCACCTGCACATTCTCTCCCCGCCCCTCTTACCCACCTCATGCTGTTATACCTCTATCAAACACCACTCTCCAGTTTAACCTCCCTCCACCCTTCAGTCTGTCCATCCTCATTCCCCGCATTTTCTCTCTCTGTCCGGACTTTCTCCCTCTCTATCCTAATACTTCTCCTTCTTTCTCTTCCTTACTCAATCCTTCCATCTGTCTCTCATTCCTTCCATCCCATTTCTCTTTTCTAATCCATATTCATGTAATTTATATATGGCAGCCTAGGGCTTCTGTTAGGGACTGTTACTTTGTGTTAAAGGTCTTGAAAGCCTGCCTGATTTACAGTAATAACTTGGGATATATCCAGAAATACCATTATCGAAGTACACACACGCACAAACACACACACAGTGCTTTTCTGCCCTCTATCTTGCTTACAATTGTCATTGTACTTCTTAGGCTGTGCTGCTGCATCAGCCATACAATCCAACAGAAATATGACTTTTAATGGAATCCCAAGGGAGTGTGTGTGTGTGGGGGGGGGGGTGTGTGTGTGTGGGGTGTGTGTGTGTGTGTGTGTGTGGTCTTCCTGATTGCATGTGTGGCTTTGTGTATTTTTTTGTTTCCTTTACACTTGCATATTTGAAGACGTGAGGTAAATGGGAAATGTGGATATTAAAGAGCCGTCAATTCACGCAGCAACGAGGGAACATTTATTGAAAGTTACAATAACTACACAGGTTCTTAGAAAAAATCAAAGCTTGCTTGATGCACGAGATGTCATTGCCTATGTCGTGTAGTAAGCCATTGGGATTTGATACAAATGATATGTTCTGAACAGCACAATTAGCTGTTTTTCATCAGGGATCTGATGTTAAGCTATCATCACCGGTGGCAATCTTGATGTGATAATGCCGGAGAAGTCAAACAGGCTGTCATAAAGACAACATGTGACAATTGTAAGTATATGCAGATGCAGCGCAGTATGCCTGAGACTGAAATAAACAATGTGACGAAAGAAAGAAAGACAAATATTTTCACATGTTCTACAACCTGTGAATGCTACATGATTTGCCAACTCATACATTGTTAATTTGGTAAAACCATTAAGTAATTAATTGTTATCCAAAAGTGAATTTGCTTCTGATTTAAGACCTCTGCTTCATGTCACGGTCAGGAATGTTCGGTCTTTGATGAATGATGGACATCTAGGGCCAACCATTGCATTGCATTGTTGTTTTACTGCTGCTAAACTAGTAATTATTTCAGTCTATGCATGTGTTTAAACGAGCCAGGTGTATAAAGAAGAAGAAGATACACTTTATTAATCCCTTACAGGGACATATCTTTCCCCACTCTGTTTTGTTTATGTACATTACACACACAGGGGAATATATACATGCGCACACACAACCGGTGGCAGAGCAGAGAGGCTGCCAGGTACCCAGCACCAAGGGAGAAGTTTTGAGGTTAGGTGCCTTGCTCAAGGGCACCTCGGCAGTGGCCTTAGAGGTGAATTGGCACCTCTCCAGCAACCAGCTTACTCCATCTTTTTTTGTTGATGGTCCGATCGGGACGTGAACCAGCGACCCTTCGGTTCCAAGACCAAGTCCCTACAGACTGAGCCACTGCCGCCTCATGCATATTTAATCTTTACTCCTTACAACAAGCTGGGACAGAGTCTGTAATGTGATAATGGCTGAAGTTACGCTGAAATTCAATAGTTGTCAAATACAATAAATGGGTCAGGTGCCCTGTACGTCAAATGATGAAGAATATAATTAGTTTTGCACGTGCAGGGCTGCCTCTTGTCGTTGTGAGGATTAGAATCGGGGTAATGTAGGATGTCAGGACAGCAGCAATAGTAGTAGTAGTAGTAGTAGTAGTATTATAAAGAATGACTTAGTCCAAACTTGGAAGGGGGTCAGGTTGGATGGATGGGTCACACCAAACCTTTGTCTCGCACCTTTCTAAGGTAAGTAGCTTGAGTTGTTTTAACCAAAACCATGATCTTTACCTTAACCTAGCCAATACATTTATTTGCCTATACGTGACTGCTAATTGGGTACCACCAGGTTTGGCTAAGGGGTCTTGATCAACATGCTGTATTTGCCAAATTGGGAGTGAGGATTATTAGATGTTGCATGGAACAGATGTGAATAATAACTGGTGAAAATGATACAACCTTGTAATGGTGTGTCGCACCCACTGTCCTTTGTCCTTTGTTAAAACATGTTTTTGCTTTAAGTCTTTCCATATTAATTCCCCACAAATGTTCAAGCATTATGACCACTTACATACATTTGGCCAATGATAACTGTGTAACTAGAGCCAATAGGAGCTTTATAATTGTTGTAAGGCATTTCTTTCAGTTATAAGGAAGATAGATCAACAGTTTTCTGATGTTTTCAGTCTCCATGCTTTGTCTCCTTATCAGCCACCAGGGAACAAGGCCAAAACACTTTTTTCCATGCTTAGTATCTGAGGACATCATAAATCTTTCTGCTGACATGGACAGAGTTCTTTTACAGAAAAGGCATTGAGCTAATTGGTAATGTGGAAGTACATGCAGGCCTCGCAAAAGGACTCTCTCAGTCATATTTACGGAAAAACACCACGATCATCATTAGCAAAGACTTGTTTTGCAGGTCAACAGGTTATCAAATCTGCAAGAAGCCTGAATGGTCTCAACTATATTGCATCAGTAACGTGCACTTAATAATAATACATTTAATTTATATAGCGCTTCTCATCTGCCAAGACAAATCTCAAAGCGCTTAGCGTTGCTGTTACAACAAGATCGCAAGGACACTGGTAGCGATCTGACAATTTAGTGTTTTTCAGTTTGTGTCTTGTGGAACATGCGTGTGCGTGCATGAAAATATACCACACACCCAATTACAATTGCATGTTCAATTCACTACCCTGGAAGTTAATAAAGTTGGATCAGCCTGTGGACAGCCGTTCTTCCTTGCATGTCAGTCGCCGACACCTTCTTACAGAGGAAAGGCAAATCTAGCTGCAGCACGACCCGTATATTTTTAAAACATTTTCAACATCGTGGATATATCCTTATATGCTCCCGGCAACACACTGAACGTCAGCTTTGCCTCCCTATTACACTCATCCCCACTTTAGTGGGAACAATGAGTCTGCGTCTTTGATGAACACAGGAAAAAACGCAGATCATCCTCTGGCTGCAGCCTTTACCGGCACTTGCTTTTGTTCAAAGTCAATTCGGAAAACCCACACTCACACAGGTAGGTGGAGGTGAAGGGAATGAGCACTTTTACAGCCTTTTTGGCGAGGTGGGGGAACTCGGTCTCCACAGACAGCCAAAAGTGTGCAAGTGTCACTCAACTTTTTCTCGTTATTTTTTTTCTCATGCGGTGCCTCCCCTGAAGCTCTCTGGCGCCCCCCAGGGGAGGCACGACTCACACTTTGAAAACCGCTGCTCTAGATAAAAGAACACCCTCATGCCATGGTCGCGCAGCGGCTGGAGCGTTGTGGCCACACATTTGCTGAACGTCCGTGGGGATAGGGAGTAGCCGAATGGTAGTCTGTTGTACTCGAAGGCAAAACGCAAATACTTTCTGTGCTTTGGAGCAATTTTGACATGAAAGTAAGCGTCCTTCAGGTTGATGGTTGTGAACCAATCGCCCGGCTGCACTAGCCCCAGTAACTGTTTTATAGTTAACATATGGAACTTCTTGCAGACAATGTGCTGATTCAGGATGTGAAGATCCAGAATCGGTCTGAATTTTCCTGTCTTCTTGGAAACCAGGAAGTACATAGAGTAAAGCCCCTTTTCTCTGTCCTGAGAGTTCACAACAGACACAGCCTGTTTTTGCAATATGGCCTGAATCTCTGTTGAATCTGTTGAATCTCCTCTTGGGATGATAGATTTGCCTCTCTTATGCCTCTGAATGGAGGAGGAATGCTGCAAAACTGGAGTGAATAACCCAGTGTTACGGCCCCTACACACGGCGGCGTGCGTTGCCGCTTCAACGCTTCTGCCCATTCACTTTGAATGGGGTGACGTCACGATTCGCCAAACTGCATTGTGGGAGCAAAGCGTAGCTTCTCTCGCGGTGCTCGCTGCAAAAGTAGAGCAATGTTCTACTTTTGCCGCTTCGACGGAGGCGTCAGCCAATCAAATCATATGTCAGTGCAAGCTCTAGCCAATCAAACCGCGTGCTTGTGTGTCTGGGGCGGGAGATTCATGTGATTGGTTGTTGGTCGAGTTTCAGCCTCCCCCGCCGGCAAGCGAAAACACACGCCACCGTGTGTAGGAGCCGTCAGTGTCCTGTCCATCCACTCTGTCAGTACACAGCTGAGCTTCCACTCCCCATAACACTGCGTTAGGGGACATACAATCAGCTGTGGAGCCACAGCTAAGAAGCTGTGGTACTCTCTGGTGGCCCACTCCGCCGCCAAACCCTCCATAAAAGGAAGTTTGGCCCATGGGGGGCTGACAGGGACGATTTTCCACTGAGGTCCTTGAATGCACCGCGGCGCACTCTTGTGGGAGCGCACGCTCCGCCATAATGCAGTTTCCAATCAGAGAGAAAAACGCATTAACCTGAGTTTTTATGCTAGGTGCGGTGTGTCTCCTAACAACAACACGTCGTTCATAATGCCCCTGCACTCGCATAGCGCTTTGATAGCACTTCCTGCGGTTTATCACACTCACATGCGTGCGCCCGCTGGTTGCCTCCTCTACTGGAGTTACAAGTGGGGCGGCGAGTGGGGAATCTGTACAGACAACATTATGGTGAAGTGTGTAATTGTGGAGAGGAATTACTCTTAGACTGGGATGAATGCAATCATTTGTATTAAAAGCATTCTTCAGCATTGGCACATCATAAAGGGAGGAGGCAGGATTCACCCTCGTGTCCTGGGTGGAGAAAGCTATCTCCGCCGGGACACTTCCTCCCACCGCCCGTCATCTCCGGGAGGACGGTGCACCCCATCCCGAAGCCCTCTGCTGACGCGGAGCCGGGACTGAGGCCCGTCGGGATCGCCCGGCCTGGCCCCGCGGGTGCTGGAATTGAACCCGCCCCGTAGCCGAGTGAGCAGGAGAGGCAGCGGGAGTCGTGGGCGCTCTGTACCTGCGCCTCTCTCTCCTCCTCACTGACTTCACGCTCACCCCAGCTGCGCTCTTTCCTCCTCTAAGCGGCTGAAGCGCTGCGTGACCGAGGCGATCGATCCGAAGAGCCCTTCCATGGATACAGGGGCTCCAAGGAGATCATCACGGTCCTTCTTGGAGAGCGCCGTGAGTCCTAACCACACGTGGCGTAATCCCACTGTGGCCAGGGACATCACATGGCCCAATTCAAATGGAAAGATAATCTTTCTCTCCTCATTGACTTCGATACATAATTTTTTCGAAATAAGGTCCCATGTGTCGGAAGTTGTTGGGCGAGACTTCGCCTCTCTATAGCGCTTTTCAGGAAACTCAAAGGCGCTTGTCATATAACTGTCAGTGCATACATTTACGTACGCAGCATGGGGATGTCATATTGTAATGCACCTTAATACATGGAGTAAAGGGCACCATCACCAGAGATGGGGTCGTTACTAAAAATATATATATATATATTACATATTACTTTAAAAAAAAGTAATATTACTTTACTTCGTTACTCTCTACATAAAGTAATGCGTTACTTTTTACTTTACTCGCAGGGCCGCCTCTCCCTACAGGCAGATCACGCAGACTGCGGAGGGTGCTTCATTTTGCGGAGGGAGCGGGAGGGGGCGGCCCTGTTTACATCCTCACTCTGGGTTCGGGGGTCCTTAGCTATTAGCTTTACGTTAGCATGTTGTCTTTGCAGGTGCTTGTTGAGGTTTGACGTTGTGTTTGCAGCAGTGGATAAAGGCTTCGGGCCTGGACACAGTTTGCACCTCACCGTTACATTCCTGTCCTTTCTTCGGACAAACTCAAAATAATGGGCATACCTCCACCCCTCGAAAGTTATCGCTGTTGACTCAGCCATGTTTATGCACTGCATGTGGACGCACAAGTCGCGCAAATGTTACGTAAATATAAACCTGCGGCGGAAATCACTCTTGTCTGTCAAAGGGAGAATCCACGGCTCTGGGAGAATCTAGTAATGCTTTATGTTAGTAGGCTAAATGTAGTGTGTGATTACTGATTTTATAAAAACAATGAAGTGACGCGTGTCGGGCAATGTTAGTAACTGTAGTGTGATTACTGAATTATAAAAGTACTCAGTTACGGACAAAAGTAATATTATTACAGTAACGCGTTACACCCAACTCTGACCATCACAAAGCAATACTTAACAATAACAACAACAACAACAACAACAACAACAACAACAACAACAACAACCGTAATGCTTCAGCATTAAAACACCTTAGACTGTAAATATAAAGAAAACACAGGGTTACCTTGGGTGGTTATTGGCTAATGGTTAAACAAGCCAAAAATCGTTATTACATCAGAAAGTGTCATTTTGTCATGGGACTGTTTATAACCAACTTATTTCCGGAACAAACAAAAGGAAATTCAAACCAAAAGTTCACGTTTGAAGCAAATTTAATGTCTTGTTCTCCGTCGTTATCTTACTCAGTATTTTCTTACACAGCATAATTAGTGATCACTATAAATGATTCATGTTCTTTTGCATATATGTAACGTGTCCATGCATTTCACGAAAGTCCCACTAGATACTTGTAACAGCTGCTCGTGACTGCGACTGACAATACATTACTTTCTGCTCAGATGGCTTTAAACAGTAAATGTTTTATGCCATTCTCTACCACAATCAACCCCCTGGAGCAGCAACCACACACAATGTGCATTTTTAATGACTGCTGCTTAATTACAATTGTTTTCAATATACACAAATGCAGTGCACTGACCTTTTCTTGAATCTCTGCAATTCACCTTGAGATCCCGCTTTATAATGGTGAAATTAATTGGAGAGGTCAAAATAGGACAAGCAGCCAATACAAGTGTGTGTGTGTGTGTGTGTGTGTGTGTGTGTGTGTGTGTGTGTGTGTGTGTGTGTGTGTGTGTGTGTGTGTGTGTGTGTGTGTGTGTGTGTGTGTGTGTGTGTGTGTGTGTGTGTGTGTGTGTGTGTGTGTGTGTACGCACATGGACTCAAACATATTGGCATTACACACACACAGACTCACAAACATGGAGGGATAATGAAATATGAAGAAAAACAAAGGTTATTCTTTTACAGCGCAACAAAAAAAAATCAAACAAAAAACGGCCAAATGGGAAGGAGTTGTCATCTTCTCCCAAACAGTTGAGACTCAATTAAAAGTTTTCTCCGTTCACTAATGACAAATTACATCAGTGATGGAAGGAGTGATTGAAAGACGGAGGAAGCCACAGAGTCCCTGATTGCTTTTGGACTGAGGGGAGCTATCAGGGCCAGTTTAGAAAGATGGTTCCCCCTAGCACGCATGTGACAGATATTGTGAGTCTGCGCACATTTTCGCTCTTTTTCGTTGACACCATCGCCCGTGTGCACATCGACTTGTCACTGTAACAAAAAGCCCGTTTTTTTTTTCTTTCCTTTTCTCCCTTGATTATTTCCTTCTGAGGAATAGCGAAGAGGTAGACAATGGAAGCTATCAAGGATACACAATGAGAAATCTTTATTGTGGTGTCATAAAACTCCTGTCGGCTGAGTTGATATTTGAGTGCCTATGAAGGAAAGCAAAGCTTTAATATATGACGACTGCTTAAAGCAAGACTTTTCTGAAAGAGGAACGTCGCTGTTGGCTATGATAGCACAAAGAAAAATGTTAGAATAAAGAGTTTTGTTCCTAAGCAACTGTACCTATTACAAAAAGTGACAAGAAATAGAGCTTTCATTGGATGATTTGCAAAATGTCTCTGTTTCTGTATGGTAGCCTTTACCCTACACAAAGACCCTAAACTATTTCGACAATATCTGGGAATCTGTGATTGGCATGGGTGTCCTTTAGACATGGGACATGTTACCACCATTTTTTTTATATGGCTCATTTTGCCAAACAAAGACATTTAATAAATGAGAACACTTTCAGTGAAGAGTTTGTACATCTACACTTGGTGGGTGTACTTACCAATCTGGATATGGCCGTTTCCAATTTAAAATCTGATTTTATCACGCTGCAGCATGCACTTCTTGATTCCAAACTGCTTTTGAACAGTAAGAAAACCAAAGCAATGCTTTTTGCTCCCAAGTCAGCGTCCTCTTGCCTCTCCATTGACACCCTTGATGGCATCTCTGTTGAGTTTGTTGATACCTACCAATATCTTGGCTTTTGGTTGGACAGTAATCTGAACTTCAAACACCATATTGAAGTTCTAACAAAGAAATTGAAATTCACTCTTGGCTTCCTTTACAGACTTAAATGTTGTTTTTCAACTTCATCCCGTAAAAGGTTGGTCTCTGGCTTATTCCTGTCCCAGCTGGACTATGGTGATACCATTTATAGATTTGCCTGTCCCACTGTCTTGGCCAAACTTGACCCACTCTACCATGCTGCACTGCGTTATATATCAAATGCACCCTATAGGACTCATCATTGCACACTGTATAGCCTAACTGGATGGTCCTCACTCACTATGCGTAGGATGCAGCATTGGTTTTTATTAATGTATAAAGCCATTTTAGGAAAGCTTTCACTCTACATATGTGCCAGATTTGCTCCAGTTTGTGACTTTTACAACCTCAGATCCAGTGCCTGGATACGGTTCCAGGTTCCTGCTGTGCGGACTGAGGCTGGAAAAAGGAGTCTCTTTTATTATGGTCCTTGGTCTTGGAATGACCTTCAATCACGCCTCAAACTGACGGCACTTGTCTCTATAGCCTGTTTTAAATTGAAGTTGTCAGAAGTCCTTACCACCAGCTGCTCTTGCAGTAATAAGTAGTGCCTTTCTTACTGTCCTAATGTGCACAATGTAGTAACTGCTTTTTTCGTCTTTTGTTTTCTTAGTTATGTTCTCTGTATTTTATATGTTTGTGTTATGTGTTATGTGTAACGTTGCTGCCTTCTTGGCCAGGTCAGCATTGTAAATGAGATTTTATCTCAATGCTTTTTATCTGGTTAAATAAAGGTTAAATAAAAATAAAATACCAACCCAATTGGTGCAATTTGGACCTTATGACACATTTAACCCTTTGATACACAAGCTATGCAAAATCAAGGGACAACATGGGTAAAAAATGACCCGTATTGACCTACAATGTTATTTCATGCATGGGTGAGTGTTTCTTAGCTATATTTTTGTAAATCCATTTATTTAATCATTTAATATTCCAAGTATTAATAAATATCTTGTTTTTGATCACCACACATCATTATTTTCAATCAATCTTTCAAAATGTAGGAACTAAAACGGTTTTTGTATTAATACATCAGGTTTGATAACAATGATAAAAAATAACATACTATAATAATAATTGTGTTAAACATAATTATTTTATCAGTGATTTCGACAATACATTAGGCTGGGTGGTGTGTGTGTTTGGTCTTTTTAGCCCACATCTTTCCATTGCTCCTGTAATGTGCTTTTGGAGGTGGGGCGTTCCCTCCATACGCCTCTTTATTCACTATAAAGACAAAAGTATTGGGCCACCGACACATTACACCTACAGGAGCTTTTATGAAGTTGATCCCTCTTTGCAGCTATATCAGCTTCCACTCTTCTGGGAAGGTTTTCTACAATATTTTGGAGTGTATCTGTGGGAATCTTTGCCCATTCATCCAGAAGAGCATTTGTGAGGTCAGACACTGATGTTGGACGAGAGGGCCTGGCTCTCCATTCTAGTTCCTCCCAAAGGTGTTCAATGGGGTTGAGGTCAGGGCTCTGTGCGGGCCAGTCAACTTCTTCCACACCAAACTCATCCAACCATGCCTTTATGCACCCTGCTTTGTGAGGCACAGTCATGTTTGAACAGAAAAGGGCCTTCCCCAAACTGTTTTCCACAAAGTTGGAAGCATAGAAGTTTTGGTGCTGATATTAATGCCAGAGCTGGAACTCTGCAGTTATTGAGTCAACAGAGCTTTGGCCACTTTTACGCACTATGCTCCTCAGCATTGTCCCTCCCGCCCTGTAACGTTATGTGGTCTGCCGTGGCTGAGTTGCTGTGGTTCCTAAACGTTTCCACTTTGCAATAATACCACTTACAGTTTACCGTGGAATATCTAGGAGAGAAGACATTTCACGAACTGACTTGTTGCATTACAGTACCACGTTGGAATTCAGTGAGCTCTTTAGAACGACCCTTTCTTTCACAAATGTTTGTAAAGGTAGACTGCATGGGTGCTTGACTTTATAAACCTTTGGCAATGGGACTGAATGACACAGTCAATGATTAATACTTTTTTCATATAGTGTATGTGGCATGACAAGCTCTTTGCCCAGCTCCTTCATGAAACATCGCCGTACATTGGTCACACCATCCATGTAATCAGGGTGTTGTGCAGTAAAGAGGGAGTAGGCATTGAGGGTGGCACATTGTGCCAGAGCACCATGGGCCATTCCATGTTCTCCGCTTGCATGTGAACTCCGGCACCAACCGTTTAAGGAACCACCTGATCCATTGTGTCCACTCCTGATATTGTTATGTCATATTACTGAATCACTTCTGGTTTCTTATTTACACTGTTGTCATCCACTGCTCTGTCATCGTGCATGGTGCTCAGGAGGACAACAAATTTCCCCTTTTTCGGCACATAGCTCACCATGGTCATGTTGCCAATTAATCTAAATTCTGAGCTATGTTTCTCACTCAATTTGGATGGCTTCATGACAGGCGGTATGTCCGGCTTCTTCTGGCGAAGAGTCCCCACAATGGTCAGGTTCTTCTCAAGGACCTTTTCAGCCAGAGGCATACTGGTGAAGAAGTTGTCCATTGTGATGTTGTGATATATAATCATAGTACACTAGCAGCATTTGGCCAGTTCCTTCTGTGTAATTTGACATAGACATGAGAGGCTTCTCAATTCTTACATTTTCTCTCTTCGACTCCCCTCCTTGACTCCCCTCCTCGAGACTTAGTCCTGCCCACAGGAGATGCGAGCGGAGGATTCGAGGAGAGGAACCGAGGAGAGAGGAGGGGAAGCAGCAGGCGGTTAGAGAAATGAGAACTCCTCTCCTCTGAGCGGTCATTTTAAAGAGACATCCATTAATGATGACAGGAGGCACAGCAGCCCTCTGTCTGATGGACCGATTTGTTCATGATGACTTATATTTACTTTTAATTCATTCACAGTGCGGTATAATGAGACAATAACCAACACACTTCCCATTGGATAACGGAGAATTGTACACCCGGAAGTAAGTATTCCCCTTACTGTCGATTGATTTGACAGTGATATCAGCACTACTCATCAACTAAAAAACACCAGATTATCCTTGTTAATTAAACGACATTGATAGGTTTAAATTGTGTACAATGCTTTTGTGTTTTCCCCCTTCAATTGTGAGAAACAACTTGTTTTCTCTGAAATGTGGAGCAAAGAGACTACACTACCCACAATCCCCAGCTATTGTTGTGACGACGTCTGTCCGCTTTGACAAACCTTGTGATAAGTCAACAAGCTCTGTGATTGTATGAAACATAAATTCATACAAAAAAAGTCCAACCCTGTCTCCTAAAAATTACTTTCCCACAGAACTAAACTGCATTCTCAATTACGTTTAGCTAGAAACGTATTTTCTCCCACGTTACGTTTCTTATGAACGTATCTTAAATACATTTATTTTCTACATATCTTTGCCATTTATTGTCTTGCTTATAATAATGATAATAGTCATTTATAAATATCATTTTAGAGTACACATTTGAAATCGAGAATCGGGCTCGATATATGGTTAAATTAAAATCAGTAGGCGAGGCTGTAATTTTGCCAGTTGTTACGGCCCCTACACAAGGTGGCGTGCGTTGCCGCTTCAACGCTTCTGCCCATTCACTTTGAATAGGGTGACGTCACGATTCGCCGAACTGCATTGTGGGAGCAAAGCGTATCTCTCGCGGTGCTTGCTGCAAAAGTAGAGCAATGTTCTACTTTTGACGCCTCGACGGAGGCGTCAGCCAATAGAATCATATGCCAGTACAAGCTCTAGCCAATCAAACCGCGTGCTTGTGTGTCTGGGGCGGGAAATTCATGTGATTGGTTGTTGGTCGAGTTTCAGCCCCCCCCGCCGGCAAGCGACAACGCACGCTGCCGTATGTAGGGGCCGTTACTCTCATGAACGAGGCAGAAAATAATAGTTTTAACATGCCAAAAAGCTGCTGTGTCGTTTATTGCACCTCAAAAATTAAAACAAATCCAGAGTTACGTGTTTCTGTACTTCCTCTAAGAAGAAAGGACAGTAACAGAAGGTCTCTGTGGCTTCAGGCTTGATCGCCGTTCAAATGACAGCGTTGGTTTCCCCAAAAGTGGGCAGGGCTGTAAAGTGACGTAGATTTTACTCTCATCTATTGTTCAAAACCATTTTATTTATTCTAACGTAAATTACATGCCAGTGTTTTATCTTTTTATTACTTATATTTTTATACTTTATTTGCTATGAGTTATATCTGAAGCAAATTATGTTTCTGAAGATGTGTAGTCAATTCCACCCTTCAATGTAGCATAAATGTGAACTCTCATTACAGGATCAATACCGGAAACAGACCTAGGAAAGATCCTCAGCTCGCTGATTGGATGTTTTAGCCGCAATGCACGTTTTTAAAGATATTACTGATTTTCTTTGAATATGAGAATGTAAATACTGAGTTGAGAGAATAGTCAGGGGTTTTGGGTGATGGGAGACACATCTATGGAATAACAATTTCAATAGCTTACCATTAAATGACGGATATACCTTTCTGTCTGTGATGTTTTACAAATCAGATATTAATGTGTAGAAGTAAAACATGAGAAATAGTGACAAATAGTATTGCAATATCCTGTACAATTATGTAAAAACATGAATAAAACTAGTAATAAACTACACATCTTCAGATGTTATACATACATAAGTGTCCTACACTAATAATACAAAGTTATTATTAGTATGCTGTGTGTACCTTGTGTGCACCGCCTAGTGGTTAAAGCACGTTATTGAATTATTTTAGTTGAATAATGTTATTTTTGTTGAATAATGTTATTTGATGAAAAAAAAATTAAGAGTACATACTTTCATAGGGGGAAAGTAGAAGGTCAATGATATAAATATAGAATATACAAAATCAAGAAGATACTATAAGTGATCTCTACAATAAAACAGTTTAGTGCACGATGTACAAAGATATTAATATTAGGATGTGCAAAACAGACAAACTAATTAACCTTTATTAACACATTAAAGAATACTTTAGGTTAAGGTCATCTTTCAATTAAGAAAAAAGCTTTGGGGGTATCTATCTACAGATCAATATTAAGCCTGACAAAGTACTTAACGTCTAATATATTGCTTTCCTGCAATGTTAACTATGTTGAAGCACTTATTTTAACTGATATTATACACATTAATTATACTCTTATGTATGTAGATAGTATAAGAAATGTGCATAATTTGACAGTTTAATGGTGGAGGTATACACACATATTGATAGATGTCTTGTAATGCACTGTTGAGGAACCTGTGACCCAAGTTTTTCATTCATTGCATAACCATTTACAGGTGTAACTAAAGTCTGCTTTAAGGGTTTGTTTATATTTCACATCATTAATCAGAATCTGCAAAGTACCTAAAATAAATGTGGAGTAAAAATACCAGGTTAACCTCTGAATTGTAGTGGGGTAGAATTACAAAGTAACAATGAGCCGTCATGTGGGTATATATTAATGCTGCCCATTATGGATACAAGCGATTTTCACCCATTTAGTAATTACATGTTTTAAATGTTTACACACCAATTTGTTTCCTATCGCCTAAACCTCCAGGGCTGGACACAGTTAAATACTTTCAACTTCTAATTTTGGGAAAAGCGAAAACGTCTTTTAAAACTACAATTCCCAGTAGAGACGTGCCATAGATAGAGAACATGTTGCGAAACCATGTGCAAAACACAATAGCCAGCATGTGTAGTTCCGGGGGGGCATTCGAGTCCAGTTTTGAATAGTCTGCCGTGGTTTCGTTCCATTTCAAAGAGCTTGACGCTTGGCGTAACCTTGGCGCACTGCCACTCCAACATCCAATCCCAGAGCTTGAAGATTAATCACGGGGTTTGTCGCAAAGCGGACAGGCGTTGTCACAACAATAGCTGGGGATTGTGGTGTAGTCTCTTTGGCGCTCCACATTTCAGAAAAAACAAGTTGTTTCTCAGAATTTAAGGGGAAAAACACAAAAGCATTGTACACAATTAAACCTATCAATGACGTTTAATTAACAAAGGTAATCTGGTGTTTTTAAGTTGATGTGTAGTGGAGATATCACTGTCAAATCAATCGACAGTAAGGAGAATGCTCCGTTATCCAATGGGAATGGACGCTCACATTGCCTTTAAGAGCTGCCGACATAAACGGATGCGGAGCTTCCCTGAGTGTCAAATACCACCGCCGATGGGAATACATTGCAATCAGTTGAAAGCTCTTTGCGTCCGTTTATGAAGCTGAAGGAGCCTAGGAGCGTCACAACTGCACGCCACGGGACCCTGACCAAGCGTCGCTCATGGACGCTTAGGGAGTGAGAGTGTGTTGCAATAACAGGCTACAGATGCGGACACACACACACAAATTTATTTATATACATATATACAATTTAAAGTATGAGAGCATTCTCATAATAACGTAACACAATCAGACTGGATATATCTCCTCCTCTCTCTGGTCGCTGAAATGGGGAATTGAAATGACGTATTAAAGTATTAAAAGTAAGTAAGCATAGGAGACCAAGCCAACTGAGACCCGTCTGTCCGCCGCATCTACACACTGTAGAACACACACACCTACACACTGTAACACACACACCTACAGCTCCTAAAGCATAATCAGGCTACAGCCGTTGTGTATTTTATTATGTGAAGCACTAAATGGTCTTAGAAAAATATCGACTCTTTGTTTGTAGATATCTACTAAACTACAGCAAATAAAGAGAGTAGGCCTGTTATACTGAGTGATATATATTATACACACTGCTCTGCTTTCTGCACCGACCTCACAGCTTTTCTCACTGTTAACGTCGCGTCGCGATGAAAGCAGTAACTAAAATAATATCCAAGGGATGCATGCAGAGCTGTTATTGGCTGAGATAAGTCCGGCCATGCGTCAAGCCTCCACCGTTCCCGGAAATGCATCCGCGGAGGAGCCGTGGAGGATGCATCAGTGTATCCTCGATCATAGCTCCTCCAGAGAGCCTCCTCGATGCTCGATCCTTGGTCCTCGAAGTCCATTTAGAAAATCAGATGTCCTTCAACATGGCGCGCTGAAATTCATTTCCGGGTCACTACCGGAGGAATCGAGGAGGGGAAATGTAAGAATTGAGAAGGCTCTATGAAGTCTCTTCCTCACTAGTAATGGATGACAAGGTCAGGTAATGTTCAAATATGATGTACTGTTATCTTTCACAAGTTATCAAATATCTTCTTAGGTAGAAGAAGTGTAAAATAAGACTTACATGAATCAGAAGTGCAAAAGCACCCTGTGGAGTTGTGACAAGTTTGGCATGTGAAAAGCTGTCCGCGGTAAACATGTTCCTAACAGCAATCGTTTAAAAATAAAAGCGTCCTATCAAATTCCTTAGTGAATACATGCTTGGTCCAAATCACTGTAAAATAATAATTATTATTATTATTATAGTATGTATTTCTTTCATTTTTATCACACTTACATACATGGGTCAAATGACCCATGTATGTAAACCAAAAACTGTTTTAGTTCATACATTAAGAAAGGTAGAACGAAAATAATTATGTGTGGTGATCAAAAACAAGATATTTAATGAATACTTGGAGTATTAAATGATTAAATTAATTAATTTCCAAAAATATAGCTAAGAAACACTAACCCATTCATAAAATAACATTGTAGGTCAATACAGGTAATACTTTACCCATGTTGTCCCTTAGAAGGGTAGTGATACAAAAATGACTTTTATTCAAAAAGTAAGAAAGTCAAAATGAAAGTAAGAATTTGTGATGATCAAAAACAAGTTAATTGAGGAATACCTGGAATTCTGAATTATTAAAGTAATTCATTGCAAAGATATTTTCAATTAAAACTCACTCGGGTCACTTTTGACCCATGTTGTGTATCAAAGGGCTAATAAATGGCCTTTTACCCCAATGAACTCGTATTTTATAAAGTGTAGCCAGCTAGCAACATGTGCCACAATTCTTGCCACTACCCTCTGGCGGCCAAGCCAGCCATGTGTCATTCAAGGCTTCATTCAGTCCAGTAGACCTGTGTGGGAAAAATATAACCATGTCAAAGTTATTTTGTTTGAGACCAGCAGGAGTGACAACACAATGGCACTTATGATGGAAGGCCAGGTTGCAATGTTCCCAGAAAAAAAGGTCAACCTTGCCCAAATGTGGACCCAACTTTTAGAGTTCTAAAATCTTGTGTCCGAGTCTTCTTAATAATAATAATAACAAACATGTAAAGAAAGTTTCCAACCAAAGTAAATAGCCTGAGTTTTCTTGAAACAACTTTTTTGGCATGCGTCTTCTAATATAATAACAAAGCAATGTTGACGTGTGACATTGGTATGCAGGTTTAAACAAGTTATTTTTCTCAAACGGTTTTCATTTGAATATTAAAGGGGCCTGATCAAGGTTTCCAGTATTTCACAAGAAATTACATTACATTGCATTTAGCTGACGCTTTTATCCAAAGCGACTTACAATAAGTGCGTTCGACCAACAAAGTACAAACTTGAAGAAACCAGAATCATATAAGTACATCAGGTTTCATAGAGCTAAAACATTTCAAGTGCTACTCAACTGGCTTTAGATAAGCCAGTCCTTTATTAGTATATAAGTACTTTGTTAATAATTATATCGCTCAAAGTGGAGTCGAAAGAAATCTTTTATTAGAAAAAAGTCAGACATAATTTGATGTAGGATCAACATTTTTTTGTAATCTTCCTCCACCCTGTTAATCGTTGAGTGAACCCCGTAAAGTGTGTTGACCATATGTTAATGGTCTATTGTTGTAATTGAAGAAGAGGTATTCTGTATTATGTTGTTGTTGACCTGATACGACCAGATTTGAACCGGATCAATTAAAAATCAATCAATTGACTTATGAAAAGCTTTACACCAACAATGAAAATATCTAAATAACGTGCGTTTCTAAAATATTCACACATAGACAATTTATTTTATAATCGTAGATTGTCCATGTTTGGTTTATGGTGGTTCAAAGCAGTTCTTACAACACATCATGAAGACAGACACAAAGGAAATAGAAATTGCTCTAAAATAAAAAATGAAGTAGCGTCACAGCTCATTGTTTACTGCATTTTTTTAATACTTGTTAGTGTTGTCATTGTTTAACCATTGTTAGCCTCAAGCTCAGGCATGTTCGACAAAGGTCGGGGCAAGGTACTTGGGAATGTGTGATTGGCAATTGTAGCTTTGTCTGTTTGAGAGAAAAATATTGTAAAAGATCATAAAAATACAACAACTTCTGAAACGTCTGAACTCTAAAGTTTGATCCTATAAAACATTCACAATTTCAAGTAAGAAATATTCCTTATAAAAAGGGACCATTATGCAGTTTTCCTGTACTGCATGTCGTGTTGTATGCTAGTCCATGAGACTTACGTTACGTCTTCTGTAAAGGAGAACTTCATAGGTTCACACAACTGTACACACACATACATAGCTACAAATGCACAAGGATGACCCTCTCAGTGTCAATCCGCCTGCTTTCAGCAAAAAATAACGGTGGGAGGGCTGGAGTTATCCTGGCTTCCAATCAGAACCTCAGCATGCTGCAAAGAGAAAACCCTCAGGTCAAACTCCAACCATGAAGGGAGAGAGAGAGACAAAGAGAGTGAGAGAGACAGATAGAGAGGATGAAGAAGCATTACTGTGTTTCAGCAGTTATACAACCTCCTGAGTAAAAAGGAACAAATACTTTTGTTCTCAGCACGCCAAAAGTTCAGACTCTCACAGTGCAGGAAACAGTTCTACATTGAAAGCAACAAGATAAGAAAGCAGACATCCATGCTTATATTGGGTTTAACCAGGGTTCACATCAAGATATGTATATCTTCTGAATATTGCAAGACTGTTTCTCTCTGAGGCTAATGCATACATAGAGATAATGCCAATAGTTAAAAGGCAAGAAAAGTGAACAAAATGCTCACAGTAAAGTTTAACTGGAATAAACGGGAACATTAACATGAACCTTCTTAATCTTTGCTAAATATTTGCTCTAAAAGTAGGGATGCTTTTGAGATTTCAGTTTAAAAAAGTTGTATTATTTGGACAGGTTTCAAACACTTAGTTTGAAGCATAATGAGGCTCAAATGATGCAGTTCCTCTAATGGCCGTTACATTTTGTTCATCAAGAAAATAACCTTTTACCCTACAAGAAACTTCATGCCGATTTAAGAAGATATAAGATATTTGAGTTTAAAGTATATTTATTTGTTTAGGTTTATTCAATTTAATGATAGATCTGTTGACTCCACCAAGGGTCATCAGTCCGTCCAACCAGTGTTCTGATGTAACCCTTCTGTCCTTCTCCCTAGTCACATCCTTTAATTCTTCCTGAACAATTGCGAGGTGTTCTTAGGTCAGATGGGATATGCAATCCCTCCTACCTGTTCTCAACATGCCTTGTGGTCTTCCTCCAGTTGGATGTGATATGTATACGAAGACAAAACGTGTCCAGGACGAATCTAAATCGGACGCCCTAACCACCTCAATTGACCTTTCAACCTGAAGGTAAAGCAGTTCTACTCAACCCTACTTCTAAAGGCGAACCCAATCACCCTGCAAAGGAAAGTCATTTTGGCCACTTTATATTTCCTGAACCCAGTCTTTGTTCATCTCAGAAAGCTCATGATCACAGGTGAGATGGACCATCAGGGAAAATGAAGAGCCCAATCTTAAGGCCAACAAATAGCCTTAGCTTTAATTCAAAACACATCATTATATCAAGCCTTTTGCGTCAAATTCTTTATGCTGTTTGAATTGTTTTATGTTTGCTTTCATAACATTAAATGATCACTGCAGTTGTGGTTGCTTACGTTTGGCCAATTCCAGGTTGATAAGATTCACAAATAAAAGAACAATGCGTGGGTGCTGAAAACTTTGTAGTGAGTGTTACAAGAAAAAAGCACAGTCCATACATAATCCCCATATATCACCATATGAGATTATACATGTTACATCTGCAGATCAACCCAGAACAGGATGGTCCAAGACTTACATTTGTTCTACTTTCTACTTCTTGATTTGACTATGTACATGTATTTGACTCACGCAACAGTACATGCTGTGCCTTTATTTCTCCAGAACAGAAAGGAGGAGTGAATTCTCAGAGGCACCTCAGGGATACTTACCTTTACGACAGACCAAACACCAGACTCCATCGGAAAAAAATGTCAGGTAACAGAAGAGGACAATGTATTCTAGAGAGGTGGAGACACAATAAATACTATCTGAGAGTTCAAAGGGAGCTTTACAGAGACTTTCAGGGGCTGGATCAATTCTCTTTTTTCCAGTCTGTCACTTAGTAGTGCTATTTCTATGTAGAGACAGCCATTGTAAAGTATAACACAAATGTGAGGACCCAATATGCAATTCTACTGACTGTTTGATAAAGTTTGGATAGGAAAGACCAAAGGAATAAGCTGCCATGATCTCTGCCACCTGAGTGTAGGAAAAACAGCAGCAAGCTTAAAACTGTTGAAAAGCTAGTCCCTTTTGCTGAATTCAAAGAAGTGGTTATTGTCATGGGAAAAAGGTAATGTGACTATTGACCTCCTCAAAAAGAAGTTTTATAATTAATGTATTGCACATTCCAGCTATTTTATATTCCAACTTGACGTTTCTCAATTATTGCTACACAAATAAGAATGTAATAAAACATAATAGGGGAAATAGGAGACTTCTTTTTTTAGTCAGTGGGTAAGCTTTGAATTAGAGAATAGTTCCATTAATTCAACGCAAAGTTGCTATGGTCTTGGTTTCTTTGTTCAGTTTTATTTTTGAAAAGCTTTCTTCCCCTTTGCTATATCTGTTTGAACTTCCTGTCTTTGTGTGTTTTCCCACATTTTATGACTGTCCTGTCCCACTGTAGTCCCTCCTGTTTCCTGTTAGACCGGCAAACCACGTAAACTGTACACCTACACATGAAGTCCTCATTAGTTCTGCCTGTATTTAGCTCCTGGCTTTAGTTTAGACCCCATTTACACGGGAACGTTTGCGTTTACGGCTTTACGCACCGTATGCGTTTTCAAAAAAGTCTTCCTTGGTCAGTAGCAGTAGCAGTAGCTACTGACCATGCTACAGCAGTGAGCAGAAGAGGTGGGGAGAGGCAGGGCTATGGCTTCATCTATCGGGACATGATCGTATAGGGCGTACACACGGAGCCGTTTGACCCCCGGACCGTTAGCGGGGTCCGTTTCCACCGTTCCGTTACGGCCTTGTGTAAACGAAAGGTCTATACGTGAGAGAAACTATGCGGATACAACCCGTTTCGTCCTGGTGTAAACGGGGTCTAAGTCTTAGTTGCTTTTCAGTTTGTTGTACACAGGAAGTTCTGTTCTGTCATGGAGTCCATTTTTTGTTTTTTATCTTCCTGGCCCCTGCATTTGAGTACACCTTGCTCCCCTCAAAGTGACAATAGCACAAGATAACGTTGATTGTGCCTACAATTCCAGGTGTCATTTCAGTTTCAAAAGCAAACATGTTTATCTGTACTTTTGAAATAGTTTACAGAACTGTTTTTTAGCCACTTCAGGAGTGCTTATGGAGGCTGTTTGGAACTTCAAATGTTGTCTTATATCTCAAGGGCAACCATAATTCCAAGCAGACACATTTGCCCCCATGCAGAGACCAACAAACACACACATTGTTCAGACAAAGACACATGTACACACACACACTCACACACACACACACACACACACACACACACACACACACACACACACACGCACACACACACACACACACACACACACACACACACACACACACACTCACACACACACACACACACACACACACACACACACACACACACACACACACACACACACACACACACACACACACACACACACACACACACACACACACACACACACACACACACACACACACACACACACACACACACACACACACACACACACACACACACACACACACACACACACACACACACACACACACACACACACACACACACACACACACACACACACACACACACACACACACACTGTACCAGCGTATTGTAATGAAACTCTAAGATGGTTCCCTTCTCCCGGATGCATCCTGGTGTTATTGTTTCTCTGCACCCCACTTGCTCATCTCACTTTTCCCTGTGAGGAAAAAAAGTGTTAAAAAGAATTACAAAGAAAATAAGTAGCAAAGGGAAAAAGGGAATAGAACATTTTCAAAACCCCGTTGGGTGTGAAGAAAAGGCCGCAATAGAGCCAAGAGGAAAAAGAGCAGAGAGGTGAGAAGTGGAATAAAGGACAGAGGAGAAAAAAAGTGGGGAGGAACATAGGAGTGAAAGTGCAAAGTAGCAGAAGTAAAAGAGAAGTTTCATCCGGCAGGTGACAGATTATAGACGGAGGGACAAGAAGTTGTGAGAGGAAGGAACAAAGTTCCTCTGAGTATATTTGGGACAGAAGAATGTGAGGGGATTGAGAAACAGCAGGGGGGAGTAATCGAAATAAGGTGGAAAATGGGTTTTTGACAGTTTCTCTAAGCCCCATCCTGCTTTGTTACTGCTGCTACGCTTGTCAACCTTTGCGTTGTAGGATGGCACCAACACATCCTCATACCTAAAAAACAGAATGGGTTGTTTGCAAATGGCTCCCAAAAACATACATTTTACCGTTCACAGTTGAAATATTCACAGTTTTAAATATGTTGTGAAACATGACTCCAATCATAATTACCAAGACCATTAGCGGTCGACTCCTAAAAACAAATATGAATGAGAAACCCGCCAGAGATCTATATACCCTTCTTTCCTCACAAGCCTACTTATCAGATTTAGTTTCTTTTCATTTTATGTTTTACAAGAACTAGGCTTTCAGGATAACGACTAACTGATGTGTTTGGCAAACAAATATTGTTGCCATGCTGTCAGACTTCTTATCCTTCTATCTTCAGTCTAACATTGCCTCCACTCTGACCTCTTTCAGTTGAGGAGGATAATTAGATTCTCTGTAACAAATCCCTAAACAATGTCTCTGTCTGTATCTGACATCATTATAAGTGGATACTGATGCGTAGCCATGCCAAAGGGTTGGTTTCCTAAGGATTTGTGAAGCAAACCACTATGTTGGTGTCCAGCTTCAGAACAGCGTTAGTCCTCCACTGGGATGCTGATTGGCTAATAGAACCCTCAGTGGTTCTTATTGGATCCATCGCTTTTTCAAATGAGAAAATGCTATTCCATGTCATGACACCAGACAAAGCACTCAACTTGGTGGATCGGTGCATTCGAAAGCCTGGACCCTGACAAGCCTTGTTGTTGTAGTTGTCATAAAAATGCTCTCGAAATGTAGTCTTTGGTCATCAAAACATAATGTCTATCACCTCTGTTTTTCAGCAGGCAGTGCCCCCTGTTTTATTTAGCCATGTCAAGCTGAGGATGGAATACATCTCAGATGGCTTCTTCGTGGGGAAATGTTGTACCTGACCTCTGAATCTGGAGGGCAAGTTTGCTCCGGTTGGCCCTTCGTGTGGTGCGCGAAGGGGTGGGGTCAGAGGTGGCTTCGAAGCTCTGAGGCCGGCAGAGGGAATGAGGCTGTGATTGATGTGGGAACGCAGAGGGGTCAAGCCCTACCCTCTCCATCATAATGTACATATAGACAAAGCATCCACACATTTTTCTCACTTCGAGGTGAGTCCATGCGTGCAAACGTAGGATTTTCGACTCACACACCTTCTCCCCAAAGTGTCCATCAATCTTACCTTGTGCAACTGACGCTAATTAACTCCGACAGCCAAAACTCACCGGTCCTCTCTTCCCTTTCCGCCCCTTCCATCCTTCCATCTTACTTAACCTCCACACTCACTTTCCCTCCTGTTTATCTGCTTCTCTTCCTCCTGTCCTTGTTGCTCCTCGACAGTCATGCCGCGTCAACGGGTGACATTGAAGAGATTATTGCACTTCTATCTCACTGTTCAGAGTCTCAATGGCTCAATTAAAACTGAGTTACGATCTGGCTAAAAATCACAGCTTTCATGTGGTGATTTTTATGTAAACTAGTGCCTTAGATTCCCTCGCCGCTTCTCATCCTCTTGCCTCATTCTTTGCCGCGAGTGAGGGAGCCAGTGGGAGGCGAAATCCCATTGACGATTCAAATTGCTGCAAACTGCCTGGGAATGAATGCTTGCAGTCATTAGCTGCCATTTCGGTGTGACACACTACTTAACACTAGAACCGCCAACGGATCAATTTTACCCGCAGTTGTTTTTTGATTGTATGTAACTTTTTTTCAATAAAATATTCAAGTCCGTGACTTTTCCTGAAAGTGTGTTATGTAGCACCCTCTGTTGTTAAAAATTGTCAATATGAAGTCATATTGAAAAACTGACCTCTGGCGGTTCTAGTGTTAATGCAAATTGCGGAGAGAAGTGGCTGAAGAGCAAATTAAAGTGTATGTTTGATTGAATACTCAAGGCCTTGTCAACGTCTTTGAAGTCCCTAGTTGCCTGTCCGCTTCACCTTTTTCTCTTTTACATTTCAACGTCTTTTCCTAATTTATTCACCTTTGAAGTTTGATGCTTTTACTCGATTGCTTTTGATAACTGCTCATTAGGAATTACAGCCCTGCTGGCATTGCTGCAAGGGGTTAATAGCCTTATAGACCTTGACCACAGAAGCCTTAATGGATTCAGGAACAGGTTGAGCAGAGGTGATGGCATTCCGAAAGAAGCCGTGACACCACTTACAGAAGCTCACATAGAAGGAGGAGAGCATGTACAATTAAGACCCATTTTCATTTGCAGCAAATGTGTTCACTCAGCCAGTCGTTCTTGATTGAGAAACTGAATTTGTATGAAGAATAAATAAATGTATATCCTTTTTACTTATTTATCTTTCCCTTAATTCCACTGCTCTTACTGGCTCCTCCTGTGGCTCCGCTGAGCTTTAGAACTCTCTGCTAACTCAATCCATAATGACACATTTATTTTTCTTGTGCCAATCAACGTAAATGTGCACAAAAGCTCTTTGGCGTGGTTGTGTATGTGCGCGTGCCACACATAGAAATGCCAGAAGAAAGGACTTTCAACCACTTTTTCTCCTCCTTCACTTCCCTCTGTGTAATACAATGTTAATTGAAACAAAGTCTGCCAATAGACGTGTGATTATGTGTGTGCATGATTGTGAACTTGGTGTGTGTTCACTGTGTGGATTTAAGAGCATTTCCCATCGTTCTTCCACACATGCAATCTACTGATGATTCTGTGTGTGTTTGTGTGTGTGTGTGTGTGTGTGTGTGTGTGTGTGTGTGTGTGTGTGTGTGTGAGAGAGAGAGTGCCTGTGTGTGTGTGTGTGTGTGTGTGTGTGTGTGTGTGTGTGTGTGTGTGTGTGTGTGTGTGTGTGTGTGTGTGTGTGTGTGTGTGTGTGTGTGTGTGTGTGTGTGTGTGTGTGTGTGTGTGTGTGTGTGTGTGTGTGTGTGTGTGTGTGTGTGTGTGTGTGTGTGTGTGTGTGTGAGTGAGTGAGTGAGTGAGTGAGTGGCTGATAGCAATGCACTGTGATGAGGAAGTAGAGAGCTCGGGCTCAGCAAGAGTCATTCATTTGTATCTGCTCCGACGATTAAACTATAACTCCACAAATACCACAGCCCACGCCAACGTACACACACACACACACACACACACACACACGCACGCACACACACACACACACACACACACACACACACACACACACACACACACACACACACACACACACACACACACACACACACACACACACACACACCGGTGTATATGAACACACACAGAGCGATACAATCAAACACACACTCACAAACACACAAGCCTTCCAAAGAATGGTCTACAATTCAGCACCATCTTACGAGAGGTGTTGACATATGGTACATTAAGTCATATTGTGGGGAAAACTCTACACCTGAAAATAAAGATGCCCTTTAAATCAATTGTGGTTATGATTGTGAAATTCTTACATAGGGTTTCCCATAATCCTCACTTTCACAATACAGTTCTGTCAACCACCGGGTATTAAATCCTGGGTAGGGGTATATACTTCACAATGGAAATGCGTCTACTATTGTGCAAACCAAAAGCAAAAATGTTTGCGCTTTTGTTTTCACAATTGCTCTTGGAATAGCTATTCCCAAATATAAGATATAAGATATACAAAATATTGTGGTTGTGCCCTTTGGGGTCTCGTCAAACGGGCAAGATTAGAGATAGACCATTTTTCATTTACTCAACCACTGCATTATACAGTCTACAACCCTGCTTATTCCAGTTCTCTTACCCTTAATGACGGCCCCATCTCTATTGTTGAGCATATTTCGTCGAATAATAGAACTAAAAAGACAAAGGGCTTTTTCATTTGAGCCAAAGACTATTGTTGGTGGCTGAAATTACAGAAGTCACCAGCAGCAGATTAGAAAAGCTGTTGTTAATGAACATGTTCTATAATGAAGTTTTATATAAAATATCTCCTGATCTCTGGTTGAAACATCTCAATCTAAATGTAATTAAGTTGTGGAATGGCAAACATAGTAGAGTTTTGTGGAATTTTTGACGAGGTTCATTTGGCAACCAATGTATCTTTATGTTATTTTTAATATCAAACATTCTCCAAAGTGACCTAACCTTTAGTAAATATAATGTATTTTAATACGATTCTTTATAAGAAATAAATCAGATTTAGTTTTAAAATACCAAAAAACAACTAAAAAGTCAATAACGGATTGCCACAACAAATGGAAATGAGTGAAAAGTAAAACGCCTGGCAGAAACTTAACATAGTTGTGGGTAAGTTCTATTGACCTGTTGATCCAAACTTGAAATGAAAACTTAAAACAAAAGGCACATGAACCACAGTAACGGTGCAAAGTGACTGGGACGTTACCTCCTGTTGGCAGTGAATAAACATGACTGAAAAAAGCAAATATGGAGACTTTGCATTGTAACTGAAGGCATCATCGCACTTTGGTTTGTGTTGCTTCAGATCTTTGTTACAGCAGCTGAAAGCACATTAATCATCACTCGTTGTCCTGGGGTCTGCATTCTGCATAACGACACAAAATAAGACAGAGACAACATGAAGAAAAACAAAGCTGATATACATAAATCACAAACAAGAATACGAAAGATGGCAGATTCTGTTCCAGATACATGTCTTTCAATTATGGACAGACGATAATGACATACACCCAGATAAACAATTTTCCACTTTTTAGAAAATAAGCCCAAGATATGTATTGACGTCTTATTTACATTTCTATCAGCAGCAGAAGTTATGTAATTGTATCTCAGCACCTTAAGAAACCAGGAAGAAAGACCTGGTCTCCCTTTAGCCTCCCTTTAGCTGGAGAATTTCTAAAGTTTGGATTCAAGGAAATCTCAGACTTTCTCTTTTATTTTTTTCAGATGTGGAGTCTGGGCGTGTTTTACGCATTCAGTGCTGATAAAAAAGAGTGATGGGATGATTTCAAAGGCAAAGGGAGGCTTGCAGCCTTTTAAAAACTTGTTTTAAAAGGCTGCGTCTCTGATCCAAGGGGAGATGAAAGCAGAAGCCTAATGCTTGCTAAGTGACATTTCTCCATCCCTGATCTCTGTCGCTCATGCAGACAGACAAGGGAATAAAAAACATGCAGTTAGCATCAAGGCTTTTCACCCCCTTCCTTCTGCCTTAGTCTCCTTTTTCACCATCTGTCTATCTCCCCCCCAGCAATATATCTCCTCATTTTTTACATTTGACTGCATACACAGCATTCAAATGTGTTACTTCCTCCCCAAATCTTTCTTTTCAGGCCGTAAACACAAAAAAAGAAAAGTGTTTGGTAATTTGTAAAGCTTTTGTTTTTTATCGCCTGCTTATCTTCTCTGGCTCATCACTCTGTAACCTTGAGATAAAGATGTGAATGACACTGGATGATGTTGCTGTGCAATTAATCACATGAGTGCACCCACATACACATTGATGCCCGTGCTACACACACACACACACACACACACACACACACACACACACACACACACACACACACACACACACACACACACACACACACACACACACACACACACACACACACACACACACACACACACACACACACACACACACACACACACACACACACACACACACACACACACTTCCCTGACATGAAATCTCAGAGGGACGTTGTGTTTGGCGTCAACAGATTATGACACACCATCGGCACGTATCTTGCAATCTTGTGATGAAAGGTTTATTCATGAATTTGACCATACATTCTCTCACACACTTACACACACATTCACATTTGTTCCATCCCCCTCATCACCATCTGCATCACATGTCCCAGTGCTGCCACCTAATCACCAGGAGTCAGCTCCCACAGGGGAAATAATTATATTGTCAGCTCTCTGTCACTGTAACAGATCTACCAACAAGAAAACACCGGAATACTAACCAGGACCCATCAGGTTCCCTCCTCAGCCCCACAACAAGACTGCTGTAACATCTCCAATGTCATAGCGCTCACCATTTTTACGAGCCGGGGAATGACAGATCCCAGAACGAGGCGTCTATTTGTGTGTTTGTTGTGTGTGTGTGTGTGTGTGTGTGTGTGTGTGTGTGTGTGTGTGTGTGTGTGTATGTGTGTGTGTGTGTGTGTGTGTGTGTGTGTGTGTGTGTGTGTGTGTGCTTGCGTGTGTGCTTGCGTGCGTGCGTGTCATCTATTAATTTCTGAGAAAGGCCCGGATCCACTTTTAAGTATGTTCCGTTTAATTATGTATTTTAATGACAGCTGGTATAATTTGTATTTATATTAACAGTGCTTTGCACCGATGCTCTGGCTGATTTAATGATGTTGCATAGGTTTCAGGGATGTTTGTTTTTTTCCAGGGCTGGGAAATAAATGCATTTTGGGTAATTGCTGGGAGAAGTGTCGATTGAGATAGCCAGCTTCTCCGCCTCTCCACTTCTACCCACTCTCCCATTAAAACAGCACTCAGTCACTTTCACTCAACAACTGAACTTTACCTGAAGCTAATTTGGCATTTTTCTTATTACGCAGCAGGATTCTCTTTTTTTCCATCTCTAAATGTACCCCCGTCTCAGTTTTTTTCCCATATTTCCCAGCCCGCTTTTACGAATCCGTGCCAATTACAGTGTGTGAATGAGCATGTGTTTGCATGTGGGAGGTGACACCGACTATGAGATGTACACATTTAAACCATAAGCAATTTCATGTGAGTGATTTGAGAAGATCAAAAAATTGTGCATCAACTGTCAGTGGTTAAAGGTATCCTGCCGAGTGTTTACTGTCAACAAACACCCTAGCATTCCCTAACCTTTTTTTAATGTTGGTATATGCAGTGCTTGAATTGGAATAAAAAAGGTGCCAGTACTCTAAATCAGCAACAAGTATTTGGCACAAAGTCATAGTATATCCTATAATGCTGGTGGGTTTGTCTCTTTACTGTATATTTTAGAAAGGCTCACTGTACTTAAACAAAATGACTCAGGGTGCATCTGAGATTAGAGGGGGTGCAGTGGTAAAGTGCTATTTTTATAAGTGGGGAGTGGACCTGACACCCTCTAGTCTAGGAGGGTCCGGGGGCATGCTCCCCCAGGAACATTCTTTTTTAAATATTGAAGTTAGAGGCATCAATCTGGTGCACTTTGAGAGCAAAATGAAGAGATATATGGATACCTCTCAACATCCATAATGAAACAACTGTAAACAGATTTACTTTTTCTTTATGGATATAAAAGAAAGTAAAGCTTGACTCCTACTGGCTGGTTAAATGACTCCTCGTCCCTGAGGCCACCAGTTTTTTGTGCCATTTTGCTGGATTTATTTGTCAATAGCGTTGCTGCACAAAGTGATAGCCCTCTAGTTTAAATCTACTACCCAAAAAGAAACATATGGAGATGGGTTACTATTTAAAAAAAATTGCAAATCTATTTGGGAACAGTGGGGCCGGGCCTCAAATCCTATAGGGGGGTCCGGGGGCATGCTCCCCGGGTAAGATTTTTTTAAAATGTTGGACTTAAATGCATCAATCTGGTGCATTTTGAGGGGAGATAAAGAGACTACACCCATATGAAACAAAAATGTATACATTTAAATAATCATAAAATCATAAGTACATGGCCATAACCAATAACATACAATATCCAATATGAAAAAACATTGAAACTTGTTTATTTATTTGTTTTTGGTTCATTTATAGTTGTGAGTGTGTCTGGGCTCCTGAATCGGCCTCTCCTTTCTCCCCCCTCTCCCCCCTGCTCCTCTTTGAGGCAACAGCAAAGACTAGTTTTAGCTCTCAACAAGTTTATCTTACCTTTTTTCACCTAGTTAACATTTTGTTTGTATTATTCATGCATATTTTACTAATCACTACCCCCTCAAATGGAAATATGTGTTTACATAAATGGTGACCGAACCGTTTGAGACCCACTGAGATAACTTAAACTAAGTGAACTATCTAAAGACTCAGAGAGTAATTTACCTCACCAGAGCTGTAGTTATCAGCCTCTCAGTCTGACAGCAAAGGACTTTCCCTCCACCTTGTTGTTGAAAAAGCTCCTTATATCCGTTAGCGCAGCTAGCTGGCACCAGATGCTAACAACAATACACGTAACCGGTGCGCGCGCTTTCTCGCTCGCTCGCGCCACACATACACCAACACACACCCTCCCGAGCTTGAATGACACACAGAGACCAATCGAGGGCATTAGTATGATCTGTATGAAAGTGGCAATGTCGGCAGGCCACGTCATGTAGACAGCCAGTCACCCTCTGTGAGGCAGAGTCAGACCCACATTTGCGCTGCGTTGCGTTTACAATATATACGTATATTGCCGGTGGCTGAGTACCGGCATTTCTTGCCGGTACTCAGTAAGAAGCGCCGGTACCACATGGGTAAAAATCAGAAGTGCCGGTACTGCGTACCGGTGAGTACCGGCCCAATTCAAGCACTGGTTATATGTGCGTTGCCTTTATTTCCTCCTCTTTTATTGAAGCAATACGGTTCTGCTTTTAAAGAGCGAGGAAATGTGTACACGACATCCCTGTGCCAGTGGCCTGTACATGCTGCTATGCTGAATCTTCTCATTAAATCATGATAAAAGCTCTCTTAGCTTATATTTAGGCACTCCCTTAGCTGCAGTTATGGCGAGTTCACACTATTTTACCTATCCTCCACCCCGAACACAGCCCTATCAATAGTGCGTAACGCATACATTTCCCATGTTGCCTGGGAAGATAGGAGCAAGGCAGCCCCAGGCAGCAATTATATTTCACCTCAAATGGAAGTAGAAGTAGTAGTAGTTGGTGCATTTAAATCGTCTGCAAAGGCTTAAATCCCAAAGTTCACCCCTGAGTCTCTCGTAACACCTTGAATTGACTAATTTGCTTACTTCCGTACCATAGTGACATCACTACGTAACCTTCCCGCATCTGTTGGCTAGCACACTAACACAATGGACGTGATTGACTAAGGGGCAGGACATCTGTAAACAGGTGACCAATCACAAGAGCTAACCAATCAGAGCAGACTGGGTTGGTTTGTGTTGTATAATTTTGCAGCTGGAAAAAGTGGAAATAAGGATGGGTTACGTATTGTAACCCTAGTTATATAAGCACAGGAGGAGCCCTCTACTGGACTCTATACTCTACACGGCCAGCTGTCCTTGACTTCACTATGCGACTGTTCACCTACTGAGAAATCTATAAACGTAGCCAGCCCCGGGGGCGGGCCTACCTGAGTGCACGCAGGTCCACAGTATACCATCGCCTCCCGACCGTCATCCTACACCCTCTTCAGTGAGCAGCATAGGACAGACAGGGCCCCCTGGTAGAGGGCTCCGCCTGTGCTTATATAACAAGGGTTACAATACGTAACCCATCGTTATATCTCTCACAGGCTCCGCCCTCTACTGGACTCTATGGGTAGAGTGGGTGGAGCCCTGATGGATACACGCCCTGTCGTCCAACATCCCATCACACTGCCCCTGACCGTTTTTTTTTGGTTAACAGCAACTGCACCGCAACATTTCCTCCCTCGGTTATGACCGTTGAGGAGCCGGGGCCGCAGTTTACTTGGCTGATAGAGCACACCCAGGCACGCTTACTTCGCGAAGGGTGTGCATGGGATAAATAGTGAGGATGGCAGAGTCCTCCAGCCCTGCATGGGGATCACTGCGCCTAATGTTTCTCGGTTCCATAAGGAGCATGGGAAAACATAAGTGCTCTATACCGTCACCTTTCTCATCTCGCGCCGTGCTCTCTCCCCTGCAGAGGAGCTTGAGGAAGGGCCAGCGGTAGCATACGGCTAAGCTGCAGTCTCTCTTACTCCAGGCGGCGGAAGCGCTGGGTAACCGACGTGATCGACCCAAAGAGCCCCTCCGTGGAAACGGCGGCCCCAAGGAGATCCTCGCAGTCCTTCCTGGAAAGCGCAGTGAGTCCCAGCCAGACGTGACCTGACGCCACTGCGGCCAGGGACATGACACGGCCAGCTGCAGCGGCTACACAGTGGATCAGATTGTTCATCTGACCAATGCAGCGGTCAGAATAATCACCCTCGTCCTGAGGCGGGGGGGCGGGGGCTACCTCCTGAGGGGAAATCAAGGAGATGCCCAATACACCAAGATTATTGGCCGCTGCTGCCATCTGCGTACCAAGCCGGAATATTTTATCATGACAATTATTTTATTTATATGTCACAAGGAAGCGGGGGCAGAGGTTTTTTCCCCTCCGCCCATCCAGCTGCCTGCGGAAGCAGATGGGCCGCCAGGCTCTCATCAAGGCGGGGCACGCCGGGACCTACTGTGTCCGAGCCGCACTGCACCCTCAGGATACCTGACATGCCTGCCACTGGAGCCCTCGTCCTCAGTGGCTGCTGCCGCCACGTCGCCTCCACACACTGCCAAATGTCTGGCAGCGGGGACGAAACAAAAGGCCGGCTGCGCCAGAGAAGCCGGGCCGTAAAACCCCTGGCGGAGGCGGCTAACCGGCGTCGGCGGTAGTGGCGGGGGGAGTGGTAGCCCCACACGTCCCACCGCGATGGCCATCACCGACTGGAAGTCCTGACGAACGGATCTGTGCGGCGGCCCTTCCTGGACGCCGGAACCGGAAGGCCCCGACATCGAGGAACCCTCGTCATCTTCCCCCTCGGCGGACAGGGCGCCCGCCGGGATGGCGAAAACAATTGGCACCTCCTGTTCCCCCATCTCCACCACCTCGAGGTCCACGTGGTCCTCTTCTTCCTCTGGCGACACATAGTATGTGTGGAAGTGCTCCAGACGATGCCGGCGGCCAAGACGTGGCAGCATGCGGCATGCAGGAGACGAGGGAGACTGGGCCAAGCCGTCCGCGGTGTGTTCAGGCCCCAGCAGACCCGGCGCCAGAACGAATCTAAAGGGAGGGCATATGATTTTCATGGGAGGGCACACAAAGCCGTCAGGTGCTGCGGGCCTGCGGCACAATATATATCGAACAGCAAGGCCAAGAGCATTGCGTAAAGACACACACTTATCGCAAATACATACACAAATAAAGGGCAACATAGAAACCACTTTTGAAACATTGTTTGCGTGGCAACACAAACATTGGTAAATCACGAGCAAGGCACACACTGGGTAAGGATGGCAGCTTCCTCATCGTTGCACTCGGAGAGAAATAGTAGAGACGGAGACGATGAACTGTTTAGCCCTCCTTGGGCATGTTTTATTTTCTATGCACTGCAGGTGCATCCTTTCGCTCAGCCGAGCCATACTTGTCAACCCTCCCGATTTTCGCGGGAGACTCCCGATTTCATTGCCCTCTCCCTGTTTCTTCCCGGGGTCATATTTCTCCCGATTTATGACAAAATCAGATTTACTCAGGACTGTTTCCACTCGGACTTTAATACAGCTACACCATTGTTTGGTTTCCATGGTAACACATCTCTTTAGTAGCGCGCGCAACTGAAAGTCTGACAGGGTGAGGCAGATAGTCACAGAAAACAGAACAAGAATCGACAACTACTCTACTCTCTGCTCACTCCTTTCCTGCCCACACATCAAGGATGGTGCTACAGGCTGCACTTAGAACTACAATAAGCATGTTAATGTTAATCTAACAGCTCCGGCGATAAACTAGCACCCCGCCCCCCCCCCATTTTGCATTTTGAAATGCTCCCGATTTCTGAGGTCTCAAGGTTGGCAAGTATGAGCCGAGCTAACTTAGAACATTATTTTTTCCAACTCTGCATCTTTGTGCAGCGTATACTCAAACAGCGATAGGAAGAGCCCACTGCCTGACTCGGACATGCTGTGGAGTGTATCGTGGTAACCTCTGAGAGGGAGTTGGTTGACAGCTAAAAAAGCTATAATATCAACGACAGCTGACATGTAATAACGGTTCCGTGCCAGCTGATCTGTGTGCACCGAAGTACTAATTTCCTTATTTGTTTCCTCGCGGATCTGTCTCTCTCTCCACAAACTCTCACATGAAATGTGTTTTTTGATGCGGCATGCTTGTTTCCAGTCACAAAAACCTTTGACAGTAAAAGCTGCATCAGATGAAGACGTATTTACTTTAAACTGTCTACAGGGGAAACAAAAGGCTGCGTCTGCTTTTAACAAATATTCAAGCCATGGCCTGTTGTAGTACCATGCAGTGGCAAAAGTGTACTTCTTTCCTGAAAACAATCTCCCTGGATAACGATCCAGTTTCACCTGGTTGGGTTTATTAACCCCAAGATCACCTGGGGCTGTTGGTCTTTGAGCGGTTGCTGGCCCAAAAGTAGCCTACCTGTTGATTTGCTGCAAGGTAGCGTCTGTAGTTGAGGCACCGGCACGGAAGAGGAGGATGGCGGGTGTGGTACAGGGTGTGGCAACGCAGGTCGTGATGGTAGGGGCACAAGGAGCTGTGCCTCGGAGGACAGCGTTGGTGGCGGTCGCGTTGATGAGTCAAGGGAACGCTGGGCTCGCTAACTCAGCCCCGGGGTTTGCCAAGATCAAGCTTGTGACATTAAGGCGTGCTGCTGCAACGGCAGATGCAGGGTCGCCAGCAGCACCATCGGCTGCAGTTTTTTCATCGCTATTTCGTTTCAATAAATCCTTAGACCTTTTAAGACAATTTCTGATGTCCATTTTGTAATTCAAACAGAAATGGGAGTCTACAGAATGCACAATAAAGAATAAACAAATCCAGAATAGGCGGTAGAGTGTGACGCTGTGATTGGTCTAAATGTGGACGAATCACAAATCACAACAGACACATTAATTTATTTGACGTAGCCTGCGATTTTGTTGTAGTTACTATCTGACATCACATACATCGTAGCATAAAAGTTCACAGTTTATTTATAATTTAAAAAATATATATATATATATTTTAAATGTTATAAATAATAAAAAAACGTGTTTATTGGGGGAGGGCAGGAATGTCAAATGGGAGGGCCTGGCCATGCCCACGGCGCCGGGCATGGGCCCCTGGCACTCAAAACAGAGGTGGTGGGGATCGGCACCCGCAATCAGGCCGGCGCACAAAGGACAGGGTCGGTGCCCTAGGACGGGTGAGTCCATTTTCCCTGCTTCTTCTTCTTTTTATCTTCCGTTTACTCAGTTGTTATCCTGCTCGCTGAAGAGAAAAGGATGACGGTCGGGATGCAAGGCCGCCTTATATACTGTGGGCCTGAGCGCGCACTCAGGTAGGCTTGCCCCCGGGGCCGGCTACGTTTATAGATTTCTCAGTAGGTGAACGCTCGCATAGTGAGGTCAAGGGCAGTACCCATAGATTCCAGTAGAGGGCGGAGCCTGTGAGAGATCTATTGAATGCATTATTTTACTGCCAGGCATCTTAATCCATAATAGTGCATCCTAACTCTTTAGTAAATGTAATTGTTGTGAGGGAATATTTCTGTCTTTACTCCTAGACATTTAACCTTATTCTGTGTGTTGACATTTAGTACCATCCCTGCTTCTAATCTCCCGTAAGGAATGTGTTAATGCAGTTGTATCTTGATACTAGGTTTTATGGCCTGACCTGCCGGACACAGGGGGGTTTTACGAGTATGAGAACGCTGTCTTTCTAAGCTCCACAGATGTGAGAGACATCTCCTGTGTCTGCAGATGTTTACGCCCATCCCCAATATGTGGATTTGACTCTCTGTAAACTAGTTAAAAGGTCTACCAAGATGCGAGGCTGATCAGATTTGACATGGCAACCCACCCATGCAGTCAGAACCTTTGACTGTGTGACTTGTGATCTGAATTTCTCCGGCCGATGCTTGTATTAAATATCAGTGTTTGACATCAGAACTCCTGCTTGTTCCGTGTCTCCTTCATGAGTCGGTGACTCCCACTGCATTGCTACACAGAAGTTTCCTCCACAATTGTAGTAATTTAGTTTTAATAATAATAATAATCTGCAAGGTAACTAGTAACTAGCCAAATTCAACCACGAAACAAGAGCATCTTTATCTTTGTTAATTATATAATACCCTTTCATATAATTTGATATTTTTGGCTGTTCCTATATTCTTTAAATATATCATATTGGTGATGTTAAAAAAAATTAATGTAATGTTAATGAAGCCTGGATAGAGGGGATAGAGTGTTAAGGAAATAAAAAATAAATGGTTACATTTAAATGGGGGCCTATGTTCAAGAGGCTCCCAATTTAGCTAAAAGTTAGAGGCATGCCTGGTCCAGGCTCTCGTCATCTCACGCCTAGACTACTGTAACTCCCTCCTGGCTGGTCTACCTGCATGTGCCATCCGACTTCTGCAGCTCATCCAGAATGCAGCGGCTTGTCTGGTCTTCAACCTTCCAACATTTTCCCACACCACTCCGCTCCTCCGCTCCCTTCACCGGCTTCCAGTAATTACTAGAATCCACTTCAAAACAATCGTACTTGCATACCATGCTGCGAATGGATCTGGCCCTTCCTACATCCAGGACATGGTTAAACCGTACAACCCAGCACGTGCACTTCGCTCTGCATCGGACAAACGGCTCGCTGCACCCTTGCTGCGAGGGGGACCCAAGTTCCCATCAGCAAAAACATGTGGGTTTGCTATCCTGGCTCCAAAATGGTGGAATGAGCTCCCCATTGAAATCAGGACAGCAGAAAGCTTGCACATCTTCCGGCGCAGACTGAAAACTCATCTCTTTTGACTCCACTTTGAGCGATAGAATTACTAAAAAAGAACTGCTAGCAGAGTACTTATATACTAATAAAGGACTGGCTTATCTAAAGCCAGTTGAGTAGCACTTGAAATGTTTTAGCTCCATGAAACCTGATGTACTTACTGTCTGTTTTCTTCAAGGTTGTATCTTCCTGGTCAAATGTACTTATTGTAAGTCGCTTTGGATAAAAGCGTCAGCTAAATGCAATGTAATGTAAGTGGATAGAGAAAATAACCACAGTGAATTGGGCTGGTGGCATTTTCACTTTTCTGGTCATCTAAAGAATGTATTCATTCAAGTCACACAAAATATTTCTTTCTAGCTTTTTCTATTTCCGTTTTCCTTAATTATATCCCACTGTCTTTCGGTCTCTCTACTCCCACCTCCTCTGAAATAGTTAATCAGTGGGCTCATATCCAAGGAAATTACTACCATGTTCAAGATGCTTCGGTTCACATAACTTTATGTCTAAGCAAGGACCAAATGAGCGAATGAAATGAATCTATTGAACAATTTGTCCTTTTGGGCGCAGCAAGTATCATCTTTATTAGATTGAGCCGTAACACGGTATCTTCAGCAATTAGACCCTGGAGGGAGACACTGCTGCAGAGGTTAATAACTGCAGTGTGTCTGCGTGGAGCTCGGTTATGATAGAAAGGTTAGCTGTATTAGTGACAGTGGCATTGGGCCAAGCTGCGGAGCGATTCAGGGCTGCGAGGCCAAGCTGAGTTCTGGGGTCGAATTATTCTCACTGGAGACTATGGGTGTGAAAATGATCACTTCCTACTGAGACTAATCACTCTAGGTGTCTGACCTGTGTGCTGTCCATAACTGACTGGTCTGCAGCACTGTCAAAGTGGGTTTTGTGGTGGTTTAGAGGGAATAAAATAATAACTGTCATTCTTGCTACTTTGGCCTTTTAAAAGAACATTTTAATCATCCTTAATTGTTTATATTTGATAAACTATATTTCATTTTCATTTTATTTGTAATTGTTAACTCTGTTCCACTTTTTAAGTATTGTATTTTAATGTTGAACACACTGCTCCTGTAACAACACAATTTCTAAGTAGTTTTTAGCAGATTTCTTGATGATGAATGATGTGTATAAAGATGACATTCTGTGCAAACAGTTTTCTTTTTTAAACCTTATCTGTTCAGGACTACCGTCAGCAACATCCCATGTGCCAGAAAAGTCTCTAGATTTTGTTTTCTCGAAGGACATTGCTAGAAACAAGGTAATGTAATACAATTTGACTACCCTGAAATATTGACCCTTTCTTTATGCTGAAGCTGATTTGCCAATTTGCACGTCGCCCGAATATCAAATCATATTGGTCAAATTGTCCAATCAGGTTCTAGCGTGTACTTGGTCTTTGAACAGCCCAAGGTCAACTCTTAGGGCGTCACATTTGCATATTCTCGTTTCTAAAGTACGTTAGCTACACTTCTTTGACTAATGTTTGTTCTTGTGCAGATAAAATACATAACATTTATAAAGATGGTAAGCTCTAACTTTAACTGTTGCTTCCCGACCTAATATGGGAAGAAATGTACAAATGTGACCTGCTCCATCGAAATCAGTCGCATTGACCCGAAAACACATTTTGAGTTGTATACACTGTTGGAAAGAGCAGACTGCTAGCTTTCTAATGATATCAGGATTTTTTATGGGAGCCTGCCTGCAGGCAGCAGTCTCAGGACACCTGCACTCTGAGGACACCTCCACTCTCAAGACAGGAAGTGCACGCTAAGAATTCCAAAATAAAATCGTCAGTACAGCGCCACTTTCCAAACAGGAAATGCACGCAAATACAAAATAAAATCGTACTGACACTTATTATATATATATATATATATATATATATATATATATATATATATATATATATATATAGATATATATAGATATATATTTATTTATATATATACATACGACATCTTGTATTTTAGTTACACCCGCTAGACAACAGTGGAGGGTTCGAGAAACAACCGTGTTTGCCGGGTGCACCGCGGCGGAGGTGGGGAGGTTCCAGCTGGGAACCTCCACTCTGCTGCGGGACCCGTGGGACCCCTGAGTCAGACGGTGCGTCTTGGTCACGCTTCATATCGGCCGGCCCGGGAAGGAAGAGACACGCAGAGTGGGGGAAGTCCCCCACCCCAACGCAGCACACCCTCCCGGCCATCAGAATCGAACCCGCAGTTTGGAGGAACCGACCGCCAGAGCACCGGCACTAGGCCGGGCCGGCGCGGAGGCCCTCCGGCAGTGGGTCGCGTTTGCCATTCGATCAGTGAGAGGAGAGGAGAAAAATGCAACAAAAATGGTCAAAGTCCATTAATATATGGATGAGTTGGGGAGGGCTGGACACAGGCCATGGGGGACATCCGAGACTGGGCAGTGTCCCCGGTAGATACCGGGTGAAATAGCCCAAAAAAACTAACAAAAAAAAAACAGGGAAAATTGAAAAAAAGTGTCCGAAAATAGGCACTCGTGAGGCGGGCAGAGTCTCCTTCAAAGTTTCCTCTTCTCTGGAATCCATCGCTCTGATTGATTATTAGCAAATTATTAAAATACTACGGAGGGAAGATATTTTCGTTTGGATTACTGGTCTGGGGGAAACTTGCGAGTGTGTGTGTGTGTGTATATACTATGCGTGTGTGTTTGTATAATTTTGCATTACTTTGTATTGTTTGTTTCCAGGGGAAACCACTCACGAGAAACACCGGCTGTTGTTATGCCTGCGGTGACGTTACGTTACTCCGTTCTCCGCTTCTAATTATGCCGTTACAAGCTTCAAAGTTGTATTTATCATCTGAATTTGCCGAAACAAGTTTAACATTCTGAAAGCCAAAACTTTGTTTATTTGAAATCAGATGAAAACAAACTGTAACGGACCCTCCCCTGTTATCTATGATTACGATACGCCTTACATTCATAATTTCAGCCGGAGGGAGGGGGGCGGCGCTGAGGAAGAGCAGAATGGGGAGTGAGAGCTGTCATCTTCCCTTTACAAGCTTCAAAGATGTTTTTATCATGTGATATTGGAAATAAAAATGTCACATTCTGAAATCAAACAAAGCACCCGAACCCTGAAAAACTATTTTTTTACGCAAATCCACGTTTATTTTGAAATGAGCCGTTGCGACTTCCGACTGATTTCGATAGAGCAGGCCACAAATAGGTAATGAAATTGGCCATAACAATATTGTCCGCCTGTAAATCTAGTTTTCCTGGTGTTTTCATCATCTACATTTCTATCACTCCCATTTGGACAGTTTCTTTCCTGGCTCCTGATCCTACACACAACTGCCGGCAATCGGATCATCACTTACCTTAGCCCGTCAGCCATCACTTGCCATCTATCAACTCACCGCTAGTTCATAGTTTCAGCTCCGGTGGTGTACATGCATTCAGACCCTTAATTCCTAGATAAATGTTTCCCGGCTACATTGTTCTGCTTTTTCCCAATTACTTTCTTCTCTTGCGCCACGGGAGCATAACATTTCCACCTGCTTTCCAGCTGGGTTGGCCGCTAACTATCAACTTCTGCCTCGTCCAATCCTTCAATGCTCCATTGCTCCTACACTATAATTATCCCAACTGGCAACACCTACAGCAAATGATTCCCCCATCTGCATTCCCTAAAAAGATTGCATTTAATCGTATTCTCTTCCAAACCTCACTACCTGTGTTTGGGTCCTTGTTTAACTGGCCACAACATCTTAAATTACTAATCACAAAACTAACAGAGCTGTCTTGCAGTTAGGATAAACAGAGTCAAAGGCAGTAGCTATGATTTCAATCCAGTGTTTAAAGTTTCCAATGAATGGATTAACCAAGTGCTAAGCCAATTGCACAGCCAAAGGCTTCTCTTTTCCTAGCCCCTTTATCCTGAGATGTTGATCTGTTGCTTCCTCTGAAGTCTCTTCTCTGGATACTTTTGCCATCCAGATTAAAAGAACTCTATTTTTGTTATGATTGAAGTCCCACAACACTGTCAGACTCATGATCTAAAGTATCGAAATCAATGAACCAGAGATACTTTCTTCTTCCATGCAATTTCTTTGTTTGTCAAAACCAGGATTGTACATTACCCACAATGCAACTTGACACCCAACAGTTTGGTCAGAATCAGGCTTGTTATGCTAGTAGAGGCTAGCCTCCACTAGAGAGTAGAATCAGTTCTACAGAGTATATTACAGTAATTTGTTTATACCTCCAAACCCCCAGATTATTTTCATCTTCGAACTTGTAGGTGCTGACTCAAGTGACATCACTTAAGCCCCTGTCACACTGTCCCGAAATTGACACACGATGGACACACGATTAAGGAAATGTTCAAATTCGGCTCTGATCGTAACAACATCAGGCCATTCGTGAGGGCATCTTAGGCCATCGTATGACCGCCGGTGGAGTTTCTCAGGCTCCGGCAGCAACTTTGTGAGCGGCAACTTGGTAAGGCACTCGTGAGGGCATCTTGTCAAATCGTGAGGGCATCTTGTTATCATCGGTGCCATCGGGCATTCGGCCTCACTCTGATCGGGGCGAATGCCCGATGGCACCGATGATAACACGATGCTCTCACGATGGCCTTACGAAGGGCAAAATTGACACACAAATTCAACACGAAAATGAACCTTCGCAAGGTCCTTCGGCAATTTTCTGGCATGCCAAAGATTTTGCCACCGCTCACGAAGTTGCTGCCGGAGCCATAAGAAACTCCACCGGCAGTTATACGATGGCTTAAGACGCCCTCACGAATGTCCCGATGTTGTTACGATCAGAGCTGAATTTGAACTTTTCCTTTATCGTGTGTCCATCGGGTTGTTTTATTGCACAACAAAATCATGTAAACATATTATGTAAATAACCCAATTTGTGTTCTGTGAAACTGAAAAGGATATAATATATTATTTTGAAGGCGAGTTGACAGGAGGTTGTTGTTGCTATGGAAACAACATTACGGAGAAAACTTAATATCTTCTACATATAAAGACGGATAAAGTAAAGAACAAAGTCTGAAAATATCAGTACAGTATCATAGTACTTTAACATATCGTTTTTGTTACTTTCGTTGCAGTTGTATGTCTTAAATGTAATGTAAATGTTACCTTTGTGTGTAGTTCGGGGCCATCTTCGTGCGAAATTCACAATTCCATATTCGTGTGTCCATCGGGTGTCAATTTCGGGACAGTGTGACAGGGGCTTTAAGGAAACTTATCAGACTTTTAAAATAATCTTTTTAAAGAAGCAAAACGCTTTTTTAAATCTATTTTCTACATATGCAGACCAGTGTTTCCCCTACCATTGTCCTGGCGGGGCGCTGCGCCCTACCAACGGAGCCCCGCGCCCAGCCTGAAATTCAAGGTGTTTTTTTTTAATTTAAACTTTTTTTTTTTATTATTTAAAAAAAAATATATATATATAGCACCAAATTGCAACTGAAGTAATCTATCTACGGTCACGTTTCACATTGAACATGTGCTCTTTTATTAAATAAACTAAACGCCTATGTTATTTATCCAATGTGCATGTTTCAGTGTCCACTGCCTTGCGTATTCACATTCTCCCTCCGCTCTGTTTCTGAAGGGCGGGGCTCCGCTCCCCCCCCCCACACACACACACACGCGAATGCACACACTCACAATCAGAGACAAGAGCGGAGGAAAAGAGGAGAACAACAGCTCTGCTGTCTGCCCGTTTGTGTCCCCCCCCCAGTTTAAAATGTGTTTATTATTATTTTTTAACCGCAAGCCGTTATCGTCACGGGAGAAGGACACACAGCCTGCCCCGGTGGACGCGCGCAAACGCGACAACGAACGTAGCGTGCACATTCTAAAAATAGCTCACAGATGGTGAGCAGGTACCGCGGATTTGAACTATAGTATTGAATTTGACAGAAAACAACAATGAAACGCCAGCAGAAGAATAGTCTAATGAGTTGGGTGAAAAAAAAGACAGGAGTTGGTTCATTCAGTAAATTAGCTCAGGATAATTGGATGTTCTGTCTACACCTATTGATGTGAGGCTAATGCAGGATTTGCTAGCTTGATGCTACCGGCATTTAGCATTAGTGACTCAACAAATTGCCACTTAAAATGTATCGTCAGCAATGTACGACAAGCAGACTGCTTGTTTCATGTTAGACTCACACCAATAGCTCAATATGATCATAACACGATTGCTTTCATATCAGAGATCAGATGAGGTGGAGCTGCCTCCAGCAATAGAGGATGAGGCAGAGAGAAGCAGCAGCAGCAGCACAGGGTTGCAGCAGGTATATTATATGCTGTCAGGTGATTTAAATGTATCAATGAAAGGAAGAAGTGTAGGCTACATGATAAGAAGGGAATACAGTTTGAATTAAAGTTATAAAGTACAGTGTAAGACTGTACTTTATTACTTTTGAATGTACAAATACTTTGTTACTGTACGATATCAATAACAATAATTCACAGCTCCTCTCTCTGCTCCAGAGGATAATTTTTTTTTGGGTGCCCCGAATTTTTTTTCCGAGGTACCCGAGCAGCACCCTGCCAAGGCAGTAAACCTAGGGGAAACACTGCAGACATTTTACCCAAGAACTGTAACGGCCCGTCCACACCAGCTTTAAAAAAATCTTGGATGTGGGCATGTGCCTGAAAGCTTGGGATTTTTTGCGAGCAACGCTACCAACAACCAATCACATGAATATCCCGCCCCACACATACAAAGCAAATAACCCTGGGGATCTCTCTCTCTCTCTCTCTCTCTCTCTCTCTCTCTCTCTCTCTCTCTCTCTCTCTCTCTCTCTCTCTCTCTCTCTCTCAAACCGCAGTAGACAAAAGGCGTTGTTATTGCAACACGTCATGTTTACGACGTGTAAATGTTCAATGTTCATATTGACCATTTTTAAGAACAGAGGGTGCTACATAACACACTTTCAGGAAAAGCCACCGACTGGGAGACTTTAATATTTTATAGAAATAGTTACATGCAATAAAAAAACAGCTGTGGGTCAAATTGACCCGATGGCGGTTATAGTGTTAAGGACATTAATATCAGTATGTCCTGCTAAATCCATTCATTTAATATATCAGATCTAAAGTAAGATTTTTTAACAACTGTGCTGCCCATACGAAATAATTATATATTTTTGTAGTCAATTAATTAAAGATTATTCTACCTGTTCCTGTATTAAACTCCTTAATATTTATTTTTGCTTGAATCAGTGTAGATAATAATCTTAATTTCCCCTTGTAATTCTTCACTTACCCTTTATTAAAGAAAGTCATTTAAGTAGTTTCAAAGTTTTGCAGTGCCCTGTCAAAGCCTTTTTTGCTTTGTACTTGAAAGCACATTGGGCAAAAGCCTTTGGTGGAGAAATTATGAGTGTCACAGTTCCAGATGAGACTTTTCTACAAAGAAGGAGTTATTTTTTAAGTATCTTAACTGTCAGTCTCTTCTCCATGTCATGTCCATCCTAAATCATTAATAGCAGTAACATATCACACAAAATTATAACACATAGCCTACGTGAGCACATAGTTGATTCCATAACATAGTCATAACGGCTCACAATACACACCAGTCCTTCTTTATGTTTTCACTATTCACTTGTTTTGTACATTTTAATGGTGTTTTTATTGAATTTTTATAATTTCAGTGTTGAAAAAAGAAGTTAGTTTTCTTTGCTCACACTATACAAGTTGGTGAGGAGGCAGGGCTTATCTCCATGCATATACAAAAAAACAACAAAATAACATATTTTGCCATGATTTTATTGTAATACACGTCTCAATTTTGTGCCGAAAAAACTACATACCGATAGTGATTAGTAAAACACACATATTAATGCTTTGGCAAGTGTGTCCACAAGACATCAAGTAGAACACTTTTAAAATGCAAGTTTACTGAATGGAGCTCTCGCTAAGCGGTCCTACGACGCTGTTTATCAACTCGGTAACTCAAGCCATGGTTTCTCTGTCCAGCTGAGTGCGCGTTCACATGAAAGGGGCGAGGTTAGCAACATTTGACCAACCACAAGCATACTGACAGCGCAGCGTCATACTTCCTGAATGAAAAGTGAACTATAACATTAGACAAATATGAAGAAGTTAAACTTTAAACATCCATGAGTTAAACACTTTATCTAGGATAAAAGCAACATAGCTGCACCTGCAAGGTGAATACAGCTGGTAAAAAAAAAGTGTTTGAATGCGTACATTAACAGGTTTATGATATCACTGCCCCGTCTAAGACACGAGTGGATCTGACTTTAATTACATTTGACTCGAGTGTTTCGTCAACTTAATGTGTTGCTTAAAATAATACTTCTGCATACAGTATGTGACACTGTAAGTGTTGCACGGCCAGATACGGCTCAAGAAGCTGACTCAGATAAGGAAATATATGATACATTATGATGTGATATGACATATGAATGCAAATGGGACACATCGACATCTGCACTCAAAGTGCCGCGGACTGTACGTAATGTTACTTTGATCCGGTTACTTATGTTAGTACTTGTGGCAGACATTTAAGTAAGCTTTCTTAACGCTAATGTTATAATAGTCAGATTACTCTGAAGATGGGAGGGGATATTCTATTAATTTTAACGTTCACACAGTCAGTTGATTTTTGCCGGCCGTCTTTCCTGCAACGGCGGTTTGTCTGTATTTCCTTTATCCTGTGATATGACTTTATAGCTTTAAACTCTGCACACATAACAGTACATTTTAGTTTTGACCAAATCTGTTTGCTTCATATGCTTGTTCACAGTTAGAACGTATGAAATTGGCAGCATAATTCTCAAAATAATAATAATAAACATAATAAATGTGAGGTTAATAAATAGTGGTAAGATAAGTAATGTAGTTACAGCAAAGACCATACAGCTGTGCTGCTAGCAGATAGCAGCTATATTTTACTTACTTTGAAAAGGGTTTAATATTCAGATACAGTTCATTTGCTAAGAGAAGAAAGAAAAAAGTCCAAGCTCAAGGCCAATATCTCTCGTAGAATTGGTACATGAATAACAAGCTCATGAATTTTAATTATACACACATCACGTAGGAGCCACGCTATCAGAAAAATAGGCTCAATAAGGAAAAAATGAAACGTATACAGACTAATTCCAAGCCACAAAAGGCTATTCAGGATTCAAGTATCGGATTGTAATGTATAGTCATTATAAACATTTGTGGCATGCAGTTAGTGCGGGCTATTACCTTTTTCTTTACATGAATAGAAACATCTTCAGAATCTAGCATGGGGATTATTGAGACTAAAAAGAAAAGTGTGAACGGTGTACGGGTAAGCGTTTATGTAGATACCAATAATAATCCCTCGGTTGAAGCCGTGAATACACATTCACTTAAGTCAATTAACAGTCGGACTGTTACATCCCCTCCAGATGTTTGAGCTTCAGCGATGTGTAAATTAACAGAGCGTGAAGGTGCAAGGAACAAACTCACAAAACATCTCCATCAACACGCCCTGATGCTGCAACTCAAAAGCACACAAGCAGCCCCCATGCAGGGAACACGTGCAGGCACACTCTTCGCTTCAGTTTGTAAAGCCATTTCCAGACTGATGGAGACAGAAGTTCTGAGAGATACGGAGACATGCAGTGTCAGGCTCGGATGCAAATAGACACTTGGTAGCAGCGCTTGAAAATGTCTACCTGCCGCTGCTGGGGCCATTTGAAGTTGGAGCATTATTGCCAAAGATGAGATCAAAGGCAAGCTGCCACTGTCTGTCTGTCTGCGTCTCCCAAACTCAGTCCACATATCCACGTTATCAAAAACGTGAAGCATACCGATAGAGCGAAATTGATGCCTACAGTAATTCTGTTTACATTGTCTTTCTTCATCTGCTTGACTGCTTGCATATTCATGTAGTGTGACTTGAATGAACGTCTGCTTCGGACTGTCACAAACAAGTGAATGGAACTGGTAGATGGGATCTTTAATCCGCCTTCTCCACTCTGTCGCTCCTCTCTTTCACTCCCTGGTCTCCAACTCTTTTCTAATTGGGAGTCACTCCAATTTAAGCCACACATTTATGTTTTTGTTCTACTACTCATCATCTTGCCTTTTAATCATTACAGTAAGTTTTAGTAATATGGTTCCCCAATATATAATAGTGAACTCAATGATTCTCTATCTGTGTCACAAACTTGGATACACAAGGATAAGGACTCAAATGCACGACCCGGGAGCCAGAGGTAAAGTATAATTAATATACTTTATTTTGCACAAAAAAAAAAAAAAAATAGCTCACAATGCGAGGAACTAAACTAATAACAAGTTTCAGGAACATAAGATAGGCTTGAATCAAAGATAAGTATTTAATTTACGAGCAGACAAAGAACAAAGGGAAGCTGGGGACTATAAACAAAAGGTAACTATAGGTAAAATAAAACTATAGGTTACTTACGTAACCCCAGTTCTCAGAGTAACATGAACTGAGATGTCTCACTATGGATGCGCCTCATCTGCGGAGAAAACAGAAGCATCAATCTCATTACGCCAATCCTGATTGGCAGGTGATCTTGACGTCAGCGTCAGGGAATCCACCACCTATAAGTAGCTTTCGCTACGCCGCATGCGTCATTCAAAATAAGCACCTCTTCTCGCTTCACCATAGCAAGGAGGGCCGTCTGGTGAGACATCTCACTTCATGTTACTCTGAGAACTGGGGTTACGTAAGTAACCTATAGTTCTCATTCATAACACTCCGTTCGATGTCTCACTATGAGATATTGTAGCTCCCGTATTGCCAGACGAGCTTATCTCGAAAATCAACAAACCAACCAGAACTTAACAGGTAGAGCTCTGACTCAACAGGGTGCCCAGCACTGCTCGGGCCACACTGGGAGCAGAGACGTCTAGCCTGTAAAAGCGGACAAAAGTGAGCGGCGAGGACCAGCTCGCCGCTGCACAAATGTCTTGGATGGAGACACCCTTGAACAAAGACCAGGATGTAGCCAGACCACGAGTCGAATGAGCACGCAAACCCGAAGGTGCCTGCAGACCCTGACTCGTGTAAGCCAAAGCAATTGCCTCCACAATCCAGTGAGAGAGCTGTTGCTTAGTAACAGGCTTGCCCTTCTGAGGGTTAGCCCAGGACAAAAAGAGTTGGTCATTACGACGAAACTCTTTTGATCTATCCATCTAAGTGCGTAAAGCACGGACTGGACATAGCAAATTTGGCTGCTGTTCCCCGGAGGGACACAGCGGCGGAAGAAATGCCTCAATGTCAATGGGGGTACATGAACCAACCACCTTAGGTATAAAGGCAGGGCTGGGCTTCAGCAACACTCTTGTTTGCCCTGGGGCGAACTGAGTGCATGAAGGACGTACAGATAGTACATGAATGTCACTGACTCTGAGAAAAGGCAGAAAGCGTTTTAGGGTGAGGAACACCGCTAAAAGCTCCAGATAATTTATGTGCGCCCAGTGGAGGTCTCTGCTCCAAAGACCCCTCACCGGGCGACCCTCGTAAATACCTCCCCAGCCTGTCAGACATGCGTCCGTGTTGACCACCTTCCGTGAAAGGACAGTCCCCATCGATACGCCCCGTACTAGAAAAGTCGGGTGTAGCCAGTGGCGCAGTGCCATTACGCAGCTCGCCGTAACCATCACTCTCCGCGCGCCATGACGCGCAGGGTTTATTCTGAGAGAGGCTACCCAGTGCTGAAACTCCCTCATGTGTCCAGTCGTATGACCAGAATGGCTGACGGCATGAGCCCCAGTAACCGCAGGCATGATCTGAAGAGAACATGTTTGTGCAGCTGGGAGAATGAGCGAGACAAGCTCTGAAAGCTTTCACTCTTTCCGCTGACAAGCGGGCTGTAAAGGGCACCGAGTTTAGGCGTAAACCCAGGAAGAGTACAGTCTGTGTTGGGCACAGCATGCTCTTTTCTGTGTTTATTATGAAACCCAGGTTGAGCAGGTGCTTTACGAGGACATTCGTCTGCGTAATAGCCTCCTGTTCCGACTGTGCGAGGAGCAGCCAGTCGTCTAGGTAGGTTGCCAGGCGAATACCCTGTTGTCTCAACGGGGCTATCGCGGCTTCCCTACATCGTACAAACACCCTTGGACTGAGAGACAGCCCGAAGGGAAGTACTCTGTATTCGTAACAGACCCCCTGAAATGCGAACCTCAGATATTTCCTGTGCGGGTAATATACTGGGATATGGAAATACGCATCCTTCAGGTCGACTGATGTAAACCAGTCGTTTTGTCGTGTGAGTGAGCATTCTGAATTTGTATCTTTTTAGATACGCATTCAGAGCCCTTGAAAATTCCGTTCCCTCCCCGTTTGGGAACGAGGAAATACTTGGAATAAAAGCCGCTCTGACTCCGATCGGCGGGTATTATAGATATAGCCTTCTTTTTTAGAAGCGAGAGGATCTCTCTTTCTAGAATGTGGGCTTACTCCCCTCGGGCCTGTGAATACAGAATGCCCGAGAAGCGAGGGGGGGTGACAGCAAATTGGAGTCTGTAGCCCCGTGTAACTGTCTTGAACACCCAAGCAGACGTTGTGAGTATCTTCCACTGTTCGCTCCTTAGAGCCAGCGGAGATGTCACGTCTTTTGCCCTCTGAGTCTCTATTTGTTGTGTTATGGGGCCCTCTAGTGTCTGAACACGGTGGTACCCCGATTTGACAGTCCCCACCGACACTGCGCATGCGCGTGACATAGGTGCCTTCACAACCCCAGCCGGCACTGCGCATGTGCATGGCGGCGGTGCCCTCACAGATCCGTTCATTTCACGCCTGTTGAGAGAGGCCGTAGCTGCTCTCAAAAGGAGAAAAAATGGTGGGCTGTTTAATGTTTTTATTGTTTTTATTGTTTTTTCTTTCATTTTTTTGAGCTGCGCCCTTGGCCTGAGGCCTGGATACGTCAGCGGAAAATGCAGATCCAAAGATCCCTTCGGGAACGATGGGCATGTCCAGCACATCCTCTCTTTCCCGGTCTGGGAGGTTTTTGAGGTTGAGCCATCTAGCTCTTTCCTGCACCACCATAATTCCCATTGCCTTGCCCGTGGCCTGGACGGCGCAGCGTTGAACGCGGAGACAGATGTCCGTGATCGCGGCTATCTCGTCCAGTACTGCCGGTCCAGGATTACTCGTCATTTCCTCGCAGAGCTCCGCTTGGTAAGCGGTTAGCAGTGAGGAAATGTTCAAAGCCCTGGCGGACAATGCTGCGGCTCTGTAGGACCGTTCAGTCATGGTTGACTGGAACCGGTCCGCCTTTGCCGGCAGCGTGGGGTTCATGCTCGGTGTAGTCGCCATCCTCGGGAGGAGGTGAGCTGCCACCAGCGGTTGTATATGCGGTATGCGGAGCAGGCCGAGCCTCTCCATACCTTCGCAGTCTAGGGAGGAGGCACCCTGGATTGGCCAGTCTCTCCATGAGACCGACACCTCATCCAACATCTCCGGGAAGACCGGCAGGAGTTGCCTCTTTGTCCTCGTTGTTTGGGGCAAATGTTTTCCCTCGTAACGGGACCTGGAGGTCTCCTTGGCCATTTCGGGCCATGGGATGTCTATTCTGGCTGTGGCACGCTGACACACGGCCTGCAGGTCCATACTCAGACAGGGCGAAGCTGGTGTGCTATCGCCCGGGAGAGCAGCCATCGCTCCCGGCGTTGCCGCCTGAACGGATGACATGAAGACGTTGTCTTCCTGCTCATCAGAGTCGGACAGGAGGAATCCAGAGGCATCCTCTTCGTCCTCCGTATAGTCCAACTCCAGGACATCTTCTACGGGCGAGACCATGGTGAGGTCCAACCAGGAGCCCCAGCTTGGTATAGCGTGGGGCCCCGCTCGCACTTCCCTCGCTGCCACCGAGTCCCAGCCTGACACGACGCGGGACTCCGGTTCTGCAGCTGCCACTACTGATGAGCCCCAGACCGACACAGTGCGGGGCTCCATCTCTGTGGCGGACGCCCTCGTGGCCTGATTTCCGTCCGGTAAATCAGAGGACATGAGGGAGTCCTGACCCGAGAAGCTAGCTTGGCGAGCTAGCCGTCGGCGGAGGCTCTTCACGGTGAAACGGGCACAATGCCCGCATGAACCGGGGTTGTCGATAGCCTCCTGGGCATGTTGCAGCTCGAGGCAGGAAGAGCAGACCTGGTGTGCGCCTGTGTCCGAAATCTTCAACCCGCAGCCGCAGAGCCGAGCCTCCGATTCCCTGGCTCCTCTGGTGTGAGTGAGAGACGTCTCCATCTTGTTCGCCATTATGGCGACGTGGGAAGGACGCGCTCGTAGCAGGTGCGTTGTCGAGAAAAAAATCCTCTCCAACCTGTCGTTAATCCGGAGAAAAGACGACGGTGTAGGATTTATTCCCGAAGAATATTAACTGGTGTGTTAATATTCTTTGTTAGTCCTATTCTTCTCTGGTGTGAGAAGAAAGAAAAAAGCATCCTCACTATCGTGGTGTTGGTAGCGAGGAAGGTAAGCTAGCAACAGGTGTGCTGCTAGCTTGAATCAAAGCCTTACCTTTTCGATTTCCGGAGAAAAAGAAAAAAGGTTGAGGTCGAGTGTGGTACTAACTGGTATGTTAGCACCGACAGTCTTCTTGCAGAAGTATATATAAAAGTAGCCGGCGAGCGCCCCTCGACCGAAGTTAGCTTGGTTAGCTTGGTTCCGTCTGTGGACTGTGTGAGCTAGCCCGGCTACCGATATAGAGATGTGCTCTGAAGCGAGAAGAGGTGTTTGAATGACGCATGCGGCGTAGCGCAAGCTACTTATAGGGGGTGGATTCCCTGACGCCAACGTCAAGATCACCTGCCAATCAGGATTGGCGTAATGAGATTGATGCTTCTGTTTGCTCCGCGGATGAGGCGCATCCCATAGTGAGACATCGAACGGAGTGTTATGAATGAGAACAGGAAATGACAGACAAAATACATAAACAAAACTAACACATTTGATGAGACACCACAATCTGTATATAATTTCAGTCAATGATTTAGCCCAAAGTGCTTTACATTGCAAGATAAAAGAGCACAAACAAAAACACAAATACAGAATATTCCAAGAATAAATAATCACAACGATAACATGTTAATATAAAGTCACTACAACAAATAGATACCAAGGCAACTTAAATGTAGGGTAGGTAAGAATGGAGAAACCAGCTTGAGTAAGCTACAATTTGAAAGTACACCACCGAAAAAAATCTGCCCCTTCCTTCAGACTTCCTCACAGAGCCCCTCCTCCAACACACACGAACGCGCACATGACCAATGAGGGCACGAGATAAGTTTGTGCACGAGATGGAAGGCTGACAGGCAGGTAGGCCATCCAATTATCTGCCGTGGGCCAAGGCAGATAATGAAATATTTGTATATGTTTATTGTCAAAGCATTACATATATTCATTGCTATTGGGATGTTAAGAGCATTCCATGGAATATAACAAAAAAAAATTCTGAAGTGAATTACCTACCCCACCTTTAAGTAATACGTAAAAAAGGTATGTCTTAAGGTTTTAGTTTTAGTATGAGTATCCTCAGATGTGGAGTCCCTTAGATCCTCAGGCATATTCTTCCAGAGAATAAGGACACTTGATGCTGTCTTCCCTATGCTTTTTTGTTAAAGTCCTTGGGAAAACAAGGAAAATGTAAAGCATTTGAGGAAGTTGCTAGGAGCAAATCTAACATGTGAACAATTTCTCGACATACTCAATCACCCCAAAAATTTCTGAAAAGTGAGGCCAGGTTATTCAACGATTTTCAAAATCTTTCAAGCATTTGTAAAACTTAGAAGCCACCAATATAATGGTCAGTGGCGGCTGGTGGAAAATATTTTTGGTGGGGCTATGGAAATGGTGACAAAACCATACTAGGGCATTTAAAATCAGGAGACTAAATACGAACATTGTGTGTGTGTGTGTGTGTGTGTGTGTGTGTGTGTGTATGTGTGTGTGTGTGTGTGTGTGTGTGTGTGTGTGTGTGTGTGTGTGTGTGTGTGTGTGTGTGTGTGTGTGTGTGTGTGTGTGTGTGTGTGTGTGTGTGTGTGTGTGTGTGTCATACTTGCCAACCCTCCCGATTTTCGCGGGACACTCCCGCATTTCTCCCGATTTCTGACAAAATCAGATTTACTCACAACTGTTTCCACTCGGACTTTAATACAGCTACACCATTGTTTGGTTTCCATGGTAGCGCGTCTCTTTAGCAGCGCACGCAACTCAACGTCTGAGAGGGTGAGGAAGATGACAACTGAACAAGAATCGGCAACTCGACCCTCTGATCACTCCTTTCCTGTAAAATACAGGTCCAGCCCACACATATGCTCCATGGTGCTACTGGCATTGCCCTTACAGCTACAATAAGCATGCAAATGTTAATCTACAGCTCCGGCGATCCACTAGCACCGGAGTCTACACCTGCAGAAGCAGCCATCCCCTACTGTAGCGTCACCTTGGATACGAGTCTAAACAACTGACAACAGGTCAGGGCGCTGAAAGGGCGCCCTTTGAGCATCAGATCTGACGACGCTGATTGGCTGAAATTATGTTTCGGCGGCATAGTTTACAGATAGCAACAGTCAGCTTGTTGGCTGCAGCTGCTCTGGCTGAGGGCTCCTTTCTACCGCCCGGACGAGAGAGGGTAATGATACACGCTGCGGCCAGGCAGGAAACATGTGACTTATCAGTAACTTTAGACATCGTAAAACAATTTTAAATGAGATTTTATTGTAGATTATACATTTTACTGATACCAACTATATCATATTTACCTTGTTCTTTAAAAATACAAATACAAATAAAAAATATATATTTTTTGGAAATATATATTTTTATTTATTTTTAATTTGTAATGACAATCAAACATGTGGGAAGAGGGGGGGCGGCGCCCCTAGCGCCCCTATGGGCCGGCCGCCACTGGTAATGGTGTAATGTGACTTTTAAGTATGAGTTAAACACTTTCAGAAATGTGACAGCATATAAATAGATGGTGTTCTCCCAATCATCTTATAAAGAATACTTTTATTTAAAGCTGGTCCGATCAATATTTTTGGTGTGAAGTATTGATTTAATATGTAATGTGCAAGGTCTTACTTGCAGAGACATACCCACACAGTATTATTAATAATGGTGAGTTTTCAATTTGAGTGGTTACCCCCAAGTGGGCAATTAAAAGAAAAGGAGGTTTTCAGTTACATAAAATAGTGTTATAAAATAGACAAGTTATCTGTTGCTGCCAAGTAGAGGATGTTAGGGTGGGTTAGGCCTCACTTCTCACTTCTGATGGGCCTTTTATAACTGACTTATTTTAACTGAATTACTTAAATCATGCCATGTATATAATGTAAGCCTATCCCTATGTCATTTACCTTACAAATACATTTTGTTGTCTTACCACATTCACAATGAAGAGCACCTTTTTGTTGTTATTCTCCAAAAGTAATTTATATTGTTTTGGGAGTCATTAACACATAACATATTCTGTTGTTTAGGTATGAGAAATGTTGTTTTACTCCAAATAGGGCAAGTGTAAGACTGTCACTTACCAAAGTTGATAGTTGGACCCAAGTGTGAAACCCAGACAAAGAGGTAGGCAAAGTTTAACTGGTTTGTTGCAATCGTGACAATGGATGGTGAGAAGTTAAAGAGTGGGCACGACTAGAGACAGCAGATATAGAATGGAGAGCAACTGGGCTGCATGGCTTTGCTGAGAAATCTTTGGATAGTTTGTTGTCAGAAAGAAAATAATCCTGGAGCACTGGGAACAATCAAGCATTCGGAAAACAAGAACTCAAGTTATACCCTCTTGAATTACTCTATTGTTGGTGGGATGGTATCTGATTATAAATTGAAGCTACACTGAAGTGTATATGTTCTGATGACTTAAAAAGACTGATGCATCATTGACCGATTTCAATGAGTCACCCTAACCCTTACCCAATACTAAAATAGTTGCAGTTTTCCATGACAGACTCAAATGCCCTGACTTTGGTCAACTAAAACTTGCCTAAAATAACACAACTTGAAGGGAATTTGACATAAAACTAAGACAAAAAAGAAAAACAGAAACAATTAACAAAATTAACACTAGCACAAAGTTGGTAAATTGATGTGAGGATGTTTGAGGCAAATGTATAATACATGAGATAAAAAGGAGAGCAAATTGACTAAAATAACAAAGAACTACAGATTATGGCGAGTTCATTCAACGATACACAAACTCACTCCCACATAAACATTTGGTGTGTTGGTTTCTAATTAGCTTACAGCTAAATTCATTAGTTGTTTTGGGAAAATAAACATGGTGGGGCAGTCAAATTAGCTTGAGGCAAAATGTTGCTTTGCTTTACCAAATCCATCCAGTGATGTTGTCCGTGAAATGTGTTGAGTTAAAAGCTTCTGAAATTATAGTAATTGGACCTTAATTTTAAATTGTTTTGTCAAACAAAAATTAAGCAGCAGTAATTTATTGAATATAAATATTTAATTGTTCCTCCAGCTCTGGGATTGTTCGTGTCTTGTGATACATTTTTAAGAAGACACATCTGTCTTGTCAAGTTACCACGGCACCCCTGTTGCTGCCAGGAAGAAAAAAAACCTCTCCTCCGACACTGCCCCTCTGGGGTTCTCTTGTCCGTTCTGATTGACCTGATGAGAGGCTGGTATCTCAGGTATCTGAAACACACACACACACACAATGGACTTGAGGGAGGAAGACACTGAGGTCAAGTGTTGTGAGAAACCTTGGATGCAAGAATGTAGACCTATTTCCTAAAGGAGAAATTGGGTTAGGGTTGAATAGAAAGATGCTCAGCGGTATAAAATGGACGAAAGATATTGTAGAGTGAACGGAGTGTTTGGAGATGCACTTGTGTTTCATTGGCTACGCTGCACCCATCCATCTTTCTCCCCCCTCTCACCTCTGCCTTCCAACTCCAGACCGTCCCCTATGTGGACGTCTACCATAATGAAACAGGATGTGTCTATGTGGGTGTGTGTGCGATGGCGAACATGCAAGTGTGTGACGTGTGTGGTAATGAATAAGGATGTGCTGTGTGTGGACCTGGTCGTTAATCACTGGCAGTGCTGGCAGCTAACAGATAAGCAGATTGATCCAAGGCCACCGAGGGAACACACACACACACACACACACACACACACACACACACACACACACACACACACACACACACACACACACACACACACACACACACACACACACACACACACACACACACACACACACACACACACACACACACACACACACACACACACACACACACACACACACACACACACACAGTGTGTAAACACCGGCTAAAGTGTTTGAGCTCAGGATCATCTCTGACCATTCATGTTAACATCTGTGAGAGTTACAAAGCAAGCTAAGAAGAAAGAACAGAGAGAGAAATACAGACAGACTTTAGAGCTGCGACTGCTCACCTGTAAATCTCAACTTGACATTTGTTTGTCTCAAAACACACACATACGAACAAACCCACACTAACAGATACACATGGGGAAAGATAAGGGTCTGCACTTTGGCCATCCAGAAAATCCCATGGGGGAAACGGACACTTGGGAGAGTGGATGGACGGATGGATGGATTGTAGAGGGGAAGACAGGATGACAGGATGACAAAACAGAGTTAAGGACATGCTCCAGTACTATGTGACAGCTAGGCGGGCCCACAGGGAGCGACGGAGCTGAGAGGAGGATAAGGAAAACAGGGAGAAGAAAGCCTGAGAGGAAGCAGTAGGTCAAACATCTGTGGTTGCCCTTTTCTATGGCAACCATCACATGCTCAGTGGTGGGAAGAGAGACAGTGAGAAGAGTGAACCAGGCTGAACTTACTTTCATGTAGAAATCCTTTCATTTAAAAGATAAAGAAATTAGAAATGGCATATTTACATAATATTCACACCATGACGAAGGAAATGCGCCCCAATTGCATATTATTTTTGATTTGTTGGGCATGAGTATGACTGGCTGTATACTGCATTGGAATTAATTTCTACATAGTATGTGAATTTTTTTGTACGCAAAATTACTGAATTTCTTCGTTGGAGGCATGAACTAACTGAACATACTGTATGGAGCCAGAATTGGGTCAATATTCTAGCGCGCAAAACAAGCTACACACGTGCATAAAATGACCCTGGCGCGCAGATTAAACCCCCTGCTCGCTCGCGGGAGTTTCAGCAGGAGTCTGTCTGCACGTGTGAAAAGTTTCTGACACTTTGGGGCGGAGCCACTGGACTTTGATTGAAAGCTGCCAGGAAGCACGGAGTTGCCAGGTTTGATCATTGCCTGAACTACCAAGAGCTGAGGAGTGACAGCATTAAGATTAGTTGGACGAGATTTATTGGTGAAGTTGTCCATAAAAACACTATTATATTTGTAAAGTGTACAGCTAATATATATTTCACCTTTTTTTATTGATTTTCTCTTATTATATATAAACGCAAGAAATCTACCCTCGTGGGGGCACGCTCATGTGATTGGCTTAGAATTGAGGAGAAATCTGATTGGCTATAGATAGAAAAAATTACAAGTATGAATCGGCTGACGATCAGGGGAGTCTCAAAAAACCCACACACGAATGCACAGCGATCCATGCACAGAAAGCGGTTTGTGTTTGTAGGTTCAGAGGATTTAAACGGAAAACAAATATGTGTGGATCAAAAATACACATTTCAAACTTTTTTCTGTATTAGGATTTTATTTACATGTATATGAAACGGCACACATTTGTGTGTGCATTGAAAACACAAGTGTGAATCCTTTTGCGGATCATGAAATATAAGTCTGAATCCTTCTGTGCGCATGTGTGTATTATGAGACTGTTCTGAGCCCATAGTCCAGAGTTCGATTGAGGGCACGGTTAAAGTCTGCCCCCAAAATTAGGTGATGGGAGATCAAATCAGGGAGCAGAGAGAAGAAATTGCTAAAGAAATCGGCATGATCTGAGTTGGGAGCATAGAGACATGCAAGCACAACAGGTGTGTTGTACAATTTACCTTGCACTATGATATAGCGGCCATTTGTATCTGCAATTACTTTAGATTCCCCAAACTGCACATGCCTACGTATCAGGATCGCTGCACCCCTATATTTGGTGTTGAATTTGGAGTGGAAAATGTGAGAGAAACCACTCCGCTTGAGTCTAGAGTGATCAGAAGTACATAAATGAGTTTCCTGGAGATAAACTATGTCTGCCTTTAGCTTCTGGAGGTGGGAAAACGCCTTGCAGCGCTTTAGTGGATGATTGAGACCTCTAACATTCCAGCTAACAAAAGTAGTTGCCGCCTTACCCACACTCAGTGCCCTGTTTGCCTGGGTCATCGTGGGACCTTAGACAGTAATCCAGCCCCCTGTCAGAAGGGTGAGGGAGAGGAAGGGGGGGAAAGGGGGGATGGGTCACCTTAAAAAAACTGAAATAAAACACACAGCAATAAGAACATAAACACCATTGAGAACCTAAAATAGAAGGTCCATATGTAATTGAAGTGATTGAAACAACATTCACAATAAAGAGCTGGTCCCTCCCCAACTGAGGGACTGCTACCCGTCCCCGATAACACGCGCACCTCAACGTGGACAGCTTACCTGGCGAGATCGAGCCCCGCCAGAACCATCAATAGCTTTAGATAAACCTTGTGCTAATAGATATAGACAAACCTCTAAGTTGAACATTCATAACATGGTCTCAGTAAAAGTAACATACTTATTAACCAGTTATGACAACATATGCAAACATCCAGTATTGATTGTTGAATGAAAAGTAGAGCAAGAAAAACGTGAACCTCCCCAGGAGTATAGGAGAGCAGTTGCTTGAACTAGCGGACTGTAAGCCAACTGACTGTGTTATAAAATGTGGGCTATGTGAACTAATGTGAGCTAATGTGAACATCCCTTTCACATCCCTGAAGGCGGCTCTCTGCTTCGCGACTGCTTGGGTGTAGTCGGGGAATACTCTGATCCTGTCTCCGTGTGACGTTGTCGGATCTGTGGCCGTGGCTGCCTTGCGGAGGGTCGCTTCCTTCTCCCGGTAATAGTGAAATCTCACCACAAAGGCGTGGGGTGGCTTTTTCTAAGCCCAGCGTTTCCTGGAGTAGTTTAGCTACAAAGTCAGTTGGGTTCTTCCCTGCCTCCCGTTTTTCTTGTTTCCCAGTGATGCGGAGGTTGCACCTCCTAGACCGCGCCTCCAGGTCCTCACTCCTGTCAGAGAAGATTTTCATGTCCTTTTTTAGCTGCTGCACGTCTCGTTCGAGAGTGGTAATGAGGTCCGAGTGATCATTAGCGGCAGTATCCAGGCTCTCAACCCGGTCCTCCAAAGACTTGGTGCGGCTGCTGACGCGGTCAACGGCGGATCTCAGCTCGTCCCTCAGTTGGCTTATTTCACGTCGTAGTTCTTTAGACTGCATCTCGGCGTTGTCATCAATTTTATTCAGCAGGTCCTCTCTGAGAGATTGAATGGCCCATAGAATGGCGGTCTCATCACCTCGTGCTGCGCTAGCGGCTAGGGGCCCTGCCCCAGCACCTTTAGCTAGGCTAGCACTATTAGCTTTTGGATCTGTTGCAGCAGACACCTTTTTGCGAGAGGAAGACGACATATTTCAAATGAAACTGTTGGGCGGAGGCAAGGAAGAACAGCTTAAATTGAAGTTGCTTGAATATAGTGTAGGGGGTAGTTGTCTAATATAAATATTCTGATTCTGGCGAGGAGCTCGAGAAATGCGACCTCACATGGCTCCGCTCAGACCGGAAGTCCGTACAACTAATATATATATCAATTAATTTGATATAAAACAATATATTTTTGAGTGGGCTGTATCTGTCAAAAACTGCTAGCTACTCTCTGTTGTAAGCACCTACAATAGGTAGGAAACATGAAGGTCCAGTGTTAACATGTAAAAAACAAGTTAAACTAGAGGCCGTTTTATGATAACGTTTTGTTATAATTGGCAATTTTTATTGTCAATATTCAATGAATATGTAATGATGCTTAGTGAGGTTCAAGGTTCAAGGCTTTTATTAGTCATACGTACATAGCTACAGTGGAGTTATGACAATGAAAATATTAGGTCACAGGCTCCTCCAACAGTGCATCACCATAACACAGAAAAAGTAGCGCAAGTAAATACAAAAAGAAAAATAGTAACAAAGTGAAATAGTGGAATAGTGCAATAAGAGTCTATATGCAAGTGATTGAATATGATATTAGATCAATAATTTCTAAATTGCAGCCAAATTAATGTTGTGGATGTTGTTTCAACAGTTCAGGTGTTTAACAGTCTTATTGCCTGTGGGATGAAACTGTCCCTGAGTCTGGTGGTTTTCAGGATACTCTCCATGGTGCAGCTGAGGACATGCAAACATGTTTGTTGTCTACTACAAAGACAACCAATTATCTTATAACTAAATACATATATATATATATATATATATTTAGTTTTACATTGATGCAAAACACCCTGTTATTAATTCATTGCTCCATCCCTCCATCCATCTTCTCCCGCTTATCCGTGCTCGGGTCGCGGGGGTAGCAATTCCAGCAGAGAGCCCCAAACTTTCTTTTCCCTGGCCACATCAACCAGCTCTGACTGGGGGATCCCAAGGCGCTCCCAGGCCAGCGAAGAGATATAATCCCTCCACCTGGTCCTAGGTCTACCCCTTGGTCTCTTCCCAGCTGGACGTGCCTGGAACACCTCCCTAGGGAGGCACCCAGGTGGCATCCTAACTAGGTGCCCGAACCAACTCAACTGGCTCCTTTCGACGCAAAGGAGGAGCGGTTCAACTCTGAGTCCCTCCCGGATGACTGAACTTCTCACCTTATCCCTAAGGGAGACACCAGCCACCCTGCGGAGAAAACCCATCTCGGCCGCTTGTATCCGCGATCTCGTTCTTTCGGTCATGACCCATCCTTCATGACCATAGGTGAGGGTAGGAACGAAAATGGCGCGGTAGACAGAGAGCTTTGCCTTCTGGCTCAGCTCTCTTTTTGTCTCAACAGTGCGGTAAAGCGACTGCAGTACCGCTCCCGCTGCTCCGATTCTCCGGCCAATATCACGCTCCATTGTTCCCTCACTCGAGAACAAGACCCCGAGATACTTGAACTCCTTCACTTGGGGTAAGGTCTCATTCCCTACTTGGAGTGGACAGTCCATCAGTTTCCTGCTGAGAACCATGGCCTCAGATTTGGAGGTGCTGATCCTCATCCCAGCCGCTTCACACTTGGTTGCGAACCGATCCAGTGAGTGCTGAAGGTCGCAGACCGATGAAGCCATTAGAATCACATCATCTTCAAAAAGCAGTGGTGCAATCCTTAGTCCACCGAACTGCAGACCCCCGCCCCCACGACTACGCCTCGTAATCCGATCCATGTATATTACAAACAAGATTGGTGACAAAGCGCAGCCCTGGCGGAGGCCAACCCTCACCGGAAATGGGTCTGACTTACTGCCGAGGACCCGGACACAGCTTTCGCTTTGGGAGTACAGAGATTGGATGGCCCTGAGTAGAGACCCCCTCACCCCATACTCCCACAGTAACTCCCTGGGAACCCGGTCATACGCCTTCTCCAAATCTACAAAACACATGTAGACCGGATAAGCGTACTCCCAGGCCCCCTCCAGGATCCTTGCGAGAGTAAAAAGCTGATCCGTCGTTCCACGACCAGGGCGGAATCCGCATTGTTCCTCCTCAATCTGAGGTTCGACAATCGGCCTGACCCTCCTTTCGAGTACCTGAGAGTAAACTTTTTAATTCAATGCTTTAAACATTTATTTTTTGTTTCCTTTCATTTAAAATCGGCACCCGATTCAGAGAATCACCCAGCTAATGTTTGGTAGCGAAATAGCTAACTCAACAGCACACTGACAGGGTAATCATAAAACGGCCTCTAGGTTAACTTGTTTTCTACATGTTAACACTGTGGACATTCATTTTCTTCAACAGACAGTAGCTAGCAGTTTGACAGATACAGCCCAATCAAAAATATATTGTTTTAAATAAAATTAATTGATATATATACAGTTGCAAGAAAAAGTATGTGAACCCTTTGGAATTACCTGGATTTCTGCATAAGTTGGTCATAAAATGTGTTCTGATCTGCACGTTTGAAGTTTGCAAAAGAGCACCTGGATGTTCCACAGCACTACTGGCAAAATATTCTGTGGACAGATGAAACCAAAGTTGAGTTGTTTGGAAGGAACACACAACGCTATGTGTGGAGAAAAAAAGGCACAGCACACGAACATCAAAAGCTCATCCCAACTGTGAAGTATGGAGGAGGGAGCATCATGGTTTGGGGCTGCTTTGCTGCCTCAGGGCCTGGACAGATTGCCGTCATCCACGGAAAAATGAATTCTCAAGTTTATCAAGACATTTTGCTGGAGAACTTAAGGCCATCTGTCCACCAATTGAAGCTCAACAGAAGTTGGGTGATGCAACAGGACAACGACCCAAAGCACAGAAGTAAATCAACAACAGAATGGCTTCAACAAAAGAAAATACGCCTTCTGGAATGGCCCAGTCAGAGTCCTGGCCTCAACCCAATTGAGATGCTGTGGCATGACCTCAAGAGAGAGATTCACACCAGACATCCCAAGAATATTGCTGAACTGAAACAGTTTTGTAAAGAGGAATGGTCCAAAATTCCTCCTGACCGTTGCGCAGGTCTATAGGAAACGTTTGGTTGAGGTTATTGCTGCCAAAGGAGGGTCAACCAGTTATTAAATCCAAGGGTTCACATACTTTTTCCACCCTGCACTCTGAATGTTTACATGGTGTGTTCAATAAAAATAAAAACATATAATTGCTTGTGTGGTTTTAGCTTAAGCAGACTGTGTTTGTCTATTGTTGTGACTTAGATGAAGATCAGAACACATTTTATGACCAATTTATGCAGAAATCCAGGTAATTCCAAAGGGTTCACATACTTTTTCTTGCAAGTGTATATACACTGAACAAAAATATAAATGCAAAACTTTTGTTTTTGCTCCCATTTTTCATGAGATGAACTCAAAGATCTAAAACATTTTCTATATACACAAAATAACCATTTCTCTCAAATATTGTTCACAAATCTGAAAAGATCTGTGATAGTGAGCACTTCTCTTTTGCCGAGATAATCCATCCCACCTCACAGGTGTGGCATATCAAGATGCTGATTAGACAGCATGATTATTGCACAGGTGTGCCTTACGCTGACCACAATAAAAGGCCACTCTGAAACGTGCAGTTTTGCTTTATTGGGGGGGTCTGGGGGGGTCCAAAAACCCTAGGGTTAAACCCTAACCCTAACATGTCACCCATTGAGCATGTTTGGTATGCTCTGGATCGGCGTACGACAGCGTGTTCCAGTTCCTGCCAATATCCAGCAACTTCTTCATATTTGTCAAATATTATAGTTCACTTTTCAATCAGGAAGTATGACGCTGCGCTGTCAGTGCGCTTCTCCATGTTTGTGATTAGTCAAATATTGCTAACCCCGCCTCCTTTTATGTGAACGCGCACATAACTAGATAGGGCAAAACTGGCTTGAGTTAACGAGTTGATAACCAGCGTCGTAGGACCGCTTAGCGAGAGCGCGTTTGTTTTGGATTAGGTAAACCGGGTAACTCAAACATATCCAGGTTATGTTCGTCGTACAGGCCTCTGGTCAAATTCTATATTTGTTTCCAGGTTTTGTTTTGCCTTCAGCATAGGGCACACTGAAGCATCCCTTACCAAAGAAAAGGCAATCATACTGGATAATTCAATAATGCAAACTATGGATACATTATCTTTTGGAATCAGGATTCAAAGAGTTGTGCAGCGTTCATTATGTCACTGTGATCTAACTTTTGTCATTTGTCATAAGTAGGGTTGGGTACCGAGAACCGGTTCCAACATTTCGGAACCGGTTCCAACATTTAGATTCCAACGGCAACATTTAGAAATGTGAATTTCGGTTCCGCTTTTCGATGCCTGAGGAAATGTTTCTCGCCGCTCTCCGTAGCTTACTGCATGACTGCGGCGGGGCGGGAAATGTAGCGTTGTGCCTACACTTCCTACAGCGTAACCTGAGACCAGGGCCGGCCCGTCGCACTGGCGTTATAGAGCTCCTGCGGATGATGTCACATATGCTGGTCACGTGACGAGAAACGAAGGGGGCAGCCATTTTGGCAGTAATCGCGTCAGTAAATTCATTGGCAGGCACTGGCAGACTGTCGAGGATGGTGGATAACTGCTGTGCACCAGGTTGCACAAATAGGCGTGGGAAGAAGAAAGGTGTATCTTATTATCGCATTCCAAAAGACGCGGAGAGGAGGGAAAAGTGGATCGCAGCGATTAAAAGAGCCAGGAGCCGTCTGAACAAGACTGAAAGATGGGACCCCCGGCCGTTTGCTTTCGCTTATGCAGTGATCACTTCATATCAGGTGGGTGAAGGAATACAGTACAATGCTACAAAAAGTTTTCAAAAAGCAAAAATACAAACTAGTTTCAGACGCACTGCAGTAGCTATCCAAGCTAATAAACAAACATGCTAACGTGACACTGCCGTAGCTAGACAAGCTAATAAACAAACAATGCTAACGTGACACTGCCTATCAAACTGGAATAATTTAATACTTACCCTTGCAGTGATGATGCCGAAGTTTTTGGATGTAAGACTCCACAGTTGAATGTTGTTTACGAAGCCGGACTGACACCATTTGTAAGCCTCCAAGCTTTTGTAAGCTCTGAGGGAGTCTCCTGAGTACACTGATGGAAAGCTTACAAGATAGCTGTGGATGTCCGCGTAGCGCAAGTCGGGTACATCGTCTTCAGAGCAGGAGGTTATGCTCTTGAAAAGCACACCGGGTGCATTATATGGGTCGCTTATATTTAATCTTTCTAATTTTGTACTATAAAGCCGAATTTCACTTGAATTAAAATGAGATGTATACTCGCACGGTAGGAAAACGCTGGCGCCGGTCGTCATGTTTACTGCCAAAATGGTGGCTGATAACCAAAAGTCACGTGACCGCAGGAGCTCTATAGATGTTCGCCTAGGGCGCCAGATCTGTGGAGGCGCTGCGCTGACAGCTCTGGAAGGGGAAACAAATGTTTTGACCGTTGGTGCTCATCCTAATTTTCGGCCTTGATGTAACAACATTCAAAATAAAGTAAATGTAACACCCTTTTCATCCCGGTTACACTGTTCATTGGCCCTGTACGATGGGCGCTAAGGGATATTAGAAGAAGATGTTTCTACAATAATGTGGAGGGTATGAAGGTAGATATGGTGCAAAATGCGAGAGCGTGTAAAACCTGATGTGAGCACTTGCAGAAAAAACATCTGAGCTTGTGTGCATACATTTACACTTGTATAAAATATCCACGTAACTGTGAACCAAATGTACACTTGTATAACATATCCACGTAACTGTGAACCAAATGTACACTCTAAAAATATTCATTTAACTGTGAACCAAATTTGAAGTCACAGAAGAAAAAAAAAAGTTTTGTAGCTTGTAGAAAAAAAATAGTGATGAAATGTTCACTTGCAGAAAAATACATATTTTTAAAATATATTTTCCATTACAACTGCAACTTGGTTATTACAACCTCTCAAATCAGTCATTACAACTTGACGAATCTGCTCTGTGGCAGTATAAATTGACGAATCTGCGGTCTTGACTTTTGCTACACTTCTTGCGATAAATGTGCCGCATTTTCACCTGTAGATGTGGGGGGAGGGAGGGGGGTTGGAGCAAAGGGGCGGAGCTATCAGAACGACGAGGCTCGGGTCAGTCACACAGTCACAGCCACAGTCAGGTCGAACCGGATGACTGCGGGGCTAACGGTTCGTGTCGCTACCATTCCGCTGACATGGCGCGTCAATCAACGGTAAGTTTTGCCCATTACTTGCCCAGTAATACTTTGAATATTATTATTGTGATTGAGGATTAAATCCGCTTTAAAGACCACCATTTTATATCGTGCAGTTTAGCGGCAAAATAACATCAGTTAGCCAGCTAACGCTAGCTTTGTTGAGTTCATGCTAGCTAAACAAGTAGTGGTTGTAGTCTACAGCAGTAATTAATATATTATAGCCTACTGCTTTGGCACCAACGGTTGATAACCGTTTATGAAAATAAAACCAATTGAACCGTACTGACAATGACAAGTTTTATAATTGTCTTGGGCTCCTTCTGTGTTTTTAAAGCCTTTGTAAATTATCCATGCTATTTTCTATTTAGAACGAAGACTTCAGAATCTTAAAATCCCTTGACGTTTGTATACAATTGTGCTAAATTAAACTCTGGAATCAAGAAAATATTAATATGTTTGCATAACATTAGTTATTTATATTTTGCCATCACTTAATTATACGTTTAATACATTTAAGTCAAGCGAAGGTACATGTGATGGTGGCTAGTTAGTACTCTTACCTGTGAGGCCTCCTCCAAACAGCATAATAACCAGACTGTATCATTAAAACTACAAGTACCAGTTCTAGATCCTTGACTTTAGACAAACAATTCAAGAGACAAAATGTATTTAAAGACCAATCTTTATTTGAATGCCCCTTAACCTGAGATATTAGTTATACAGTAATAGTATTGACAATCTAAAAAAACTGAGCAACTCAACAGTTAACTTTTATGTTTCTTATTGTCTAAAGCATTTGTTATTTTCATTTTCCCCCTCTCATATTCAGTGTGGACGGATTGAGACAGCGTGGTGTCAGAGAGCAGCAGAGACTTCAGGGAGAAACCTCCGTGTGATGGACGTCCTGTCTGTTGGTTTGGAGAGGACTGAGGGTCTTTCCTCAGCGAGGAGGACTAGGCCTGATGGAGGAGCCCATGCTGGGCATAGCTGATACCAACTGCACAGGCCTAGTCTGTCACTTTATTTGACTAAATGTGTTTACTTATACATTTAATAGGTTTACACCTTCTGCTTTTTATTTAAAACATGTTTGATTAACTTTTGGTTCATATTTCAATAAATTGTAAATTGTGCAGGCAGCGTCACAAACCAATGATGGTCCTGATAGACTACACAAATATTCGGTGTGCAGACCTTTGTTTTCACAATAAAAGTAGTTTCTTAGTGAATGTCCTGTACTGGTCTTAAAATCTCATAACATCAGCTTTTAATTTTCCTCTTGGATGTTCTTCTTGACCCTCAGAGAAAGAGTAGATGCTGAGTCGTGTCTTTCAGGCATGTCCTTTCCTAACAAAAAAATGACAGGAAACATAAAACATATTATTACAGAACAAGTGTGTTATTTATGAAAGAGGTGTGTGTGTGTGTTTGGGGGCTGTTGATATAATTATTTTTTAATTGTAATCAGATTATGAATGAACAGTATGAAATTCATCAACATTGAAATATATTTTATTATTAAAATAATATTGAACTGTTATCAAAACATAGTGCAACTGTAGAAGCTTGCTCTGTTGTCTCACTGAAAGAATAACTTTTACCACGTTTTTACAGACAATATTGAGAAATAAATAGTAGCAGTTCTCACTATTTGTTATAGCTTTGCCTTCAATACATTAAATTAGAAAGCTGACAGTCATATTGCTTGTTAACATCTAAATGTAACCTTTTGCACAGAAAAAACCCCAACTTAACTGATGTGCAGGTGATCTAGAATTGTTTAATGGAATGTATATCAGTGTATTAAAGTCAATACTTCATTTATTTAAACCAATATCTTTCTTGATTCTTTGTACAGTATGAAAAAATAGTATTTGTACCTGTGCTGAAGTTCACTGCTGTGAGGAGTCCAGTTCTGTCTCTCACTCTCTGGTCCAGCCTGTCTGCATCACCTGGACACCTTAAAAAAAACGATATATATGTAAAGTACCATGTGTACAAACAATATAACTTATTCTCTTCTGTTGAATATGTTGGATTGTGTATTGTCCGAGTCAGGGTCCTTTTTATTTTACTAACTTTGGAAGTTGTGTTACCAATGCTTACTGTTTATTTGATATCAATTTGGTAATGCAATTAATAGAAACAACAAGGTTTGGGTTTGTTCCTCCGATATGACTGACGTTAACGTGTAAGCTGAACAATGAACTCCAGCTCAACCAACCATATTGTAATATCTAAGTAATCATCTTGAAATATGACATTAATAATTGTAATATACCAGGGATGCAAACACAGGTATGGTGAAAAAAGAGAGAACTATTCGAAGCAGAAAAAAAACAGCGTAATATACCGTCTGACAAAGGCCTGTGCTATAATGCTTCAATTAACTGGCTATTCTTTATAATATACTCAGATCAGTAGGAGACAGAGATGTTAAGTTATAAATCAAGGGGTTTTACTATTATTATTTACAGGTAGATATTATCGAGGGCGTAACTTTGGTTTAAGAAGTGGGGGACACACAAAACAGGGGGTCCTCCGCAATGAAACATATCTATTATCATTATATACAATGAGAGTGCAAACTTATCTAGTATCCTATCCATATGAACCTGTTTATTTGTGGGGGGACCTCACCTCCTCTAGGGGGGTCCGGGGGCATGCTCCCCCGGGAAGATTTTTTTCTTTAAATTGAAGTTAAATGCATCAATCTGGTGCACTTTGAGGGCAAAATTAAGAGATGTATGGATACATCTCTCAACACTCATATAAAACAGAACTGTATAATGCTTCAATTAACTGGCTATTCTTTATAATATACTCAGATCAAGAGGAGACATAGATGTTAAGTTATAAATCAAGGGTTTTTATTATTATTATTTACAGGTAGATATTATACACTTTTGACTTTAAGGGTTTTTCTTCTTCTTCTTTGCTTGCACAAGTGTTTCTACTGCTTTACGTCTAGCAGCATTCCGTTGCTTAGCTGCATGTCTCAACCTTGCTTCTTTCTCCTCTTGCTGTGCTGTCCTCTTGCTCTCTTGGGAACTTGCACATGTTTTCTTGAAGCCATACTCCACCTGTCTCCTCCCTTTCTCCATAAGCCTCTCCTCTCTCTGTGCTTTATCCCTTCTTGCAGCAGACCTCATGTTGCGGCACAGTGTTCTGTCAACTGGTCCAAACTTTTCGTCTTCTCTCTTAAACATCATGGTGGCAGTCATGCCCCTAGACTTCATGGCATACTTTGCTGTCTGAATTGCATCGAGCGTGGCAATGTTCATTCTTGAGCTTTTAGGGTCAAGAATATCTCCCATTAAGTTAAATGAGGACTCCACCATGGGCCCATGGAAGATAGAAAGAGCACCTCTGATAACCCCACTGAGAGCTGGATATTTCCCTGTGCTCATAACATGAGCCCACCACATGACCATGTTGTCTCCCTCGTGATACTGTGCCAGTGTTAAGTCAACGTTGTATCTGATTATTTCCTGGGTGATGTCACTCTCTGGAGGAACTAGGTGTTGCAAGATTCTTGCCAGCTTCATCAGTTGAGTCCCTGCTTCTGAATGGCCCCTCACAACAGGATCAATAGAGGACAAGGCTTGTAGGGTCTTACTTTTAAGTGGCAATTTGACCTGCATGTACTTGCCACAAGTCACATATGCCTTGGTCACCTTTTCAAAGAAATCCTAACACAAATACAAAACAAAAACAAAAAACACTTTGATGAATATCCTAAGTTTCATGCAGCACAGTGCTACGTTTCTCAATACTAAAGCTATCAGTGAAATGATGGCCTGCACTAGTCAACATCAAGCAAAACAATGTTTAAATAAGGCATGCAACAATTATTCATACAAAAATGACTATGGTAAAACCCGAGATTTGGTGTAAGAATAATATTCAAATGTATGTGAAATAGTAAGAGGTGTGCTGCCTTTGGGTTAACCTGGCCTCTTTCCACCAGGACTCTTTTTTACTTTAATATAACATTACCTAAATACTAACTAATCTATTTCACACACTAACCGGGTGTTTTCGACGGGCTGCTTCCAGGTTTTCTGCCACTTTACCAATATAGGGCTGGGAATAAAGTGTCTGGTTGGCCAAGTCCAATTCTGTCAATGCTTTGGGCGAAATCTTCAGATGCTCTGGTTTGATAAAGCAAGCCAGGAAGTTGACAAACACTTGAAGCTGCTTGTCATGCAGCTTGTGGACCAAGGTTTGACTTTCCTTAAATGCACAGAAAGGGCACGTTTCAGTAAATACTGAACCATCTTTTGTTTATAAAATTGCAATATGCATGTTATTTCTATATGGTGTGTGTTATATACACTGTATATACAAAAAAACACTCACCTGGAAAACCATCACATACTCTTTTAGTATTGGCAGTACACTGAGGTACACACTGAGATGCAGGTCCACTTTTTGGATCTCAAACCAGATCTTCTTTACCACTCGGCTCTTCCTCTTCTTCCCCAATTCAGTCATACCTACCAAAAGAAAAACAAAGATAACACATTTTATTATAGTATTAATAACTTTCTCAGAAACAGGACATTCACAATTTGAGTTCCTTGTTTAAACTAATATACATACCTTTCTTACTGAGGTCTTGGTGCACAAATGTGATCCTTCGCTGTGCTTTCTCGCTGACATGGTAGTCTTCATATAGCTTCTGCAATGGATCCTGGTAGAGAGCTTTGTCCTCTTTCCCCATGAAACCATAGTACAGGACCTTGTACACAGGCAGCAGTCTTTTTGTTTGCATCCCAACGTCATACGCAGACAACCAACGGTGGGAGACAAACCTCCTGGGATTTGTAGCAGGTATGTCCATGTATTCAGCGATTTCTTTCAGGTACATGATCTGCAAATAAAGACATAAGTCATTTTACAAGACTAAGTGTCACACAACTCAAAACATTAGAGTAAACACGGGGACAAACTCAATCTATCACTTAAGCTAAAATCAAAATTGACATTCAGTTACCTGATCTGATGCCCACAGGTGGTCAGTATGGAGATCTGTAAACAGCTGCTCCAAGTAGTTCTCAAAGGGCTCTGCAAACTTCTTTGCAGCATTGTGCACATGGTGACATGAATCACCATCAACATCAAGAAGCGTTTTACAATGGTTCTGTCTAATTCTTGTCTCCAGTCCTGACTTGCTGCCTCGCATCACATTGCATGAGTCTAACATTATGCTGACCAGGTTTGACCAGGGAATATCTTTTTCCTTAAAGAAGTTGCAGATGAGCTCCTCCAAGCTGGCAGCATTGACTTTAACAACTTCCAGAGAACCCAAATGTTCCACCACAACATCCTTCAGCTCTTGGTCAAAGTAGCTCACAAGCATTGCAAGCACCTTTTTATTACTGCTAGATGTACTCTCATCTACATTAAGAGAAAAGGGATACTTCCTTAAGTTGGAGAGCGTTCTCTCAGAGAATGTGTGGCCCAGACCATGCACCATCTTGTAAGAGGCAGCGGTTCGTGACAGTTTCATCCTACTAAGTGCTATTTTGTCTGCAGCCAGTTGTTGACTCAGTTCAACTAGGACAGGTGCAGTTGAGAGAGGTAGGGAATGTTCAGCAATAACAGCCAGGACCATTGCCTAGAAAACAGATTAAAATATATGAGATTACTCATTTCAGGAAAACAAATCTAATTTAGCTACAACGAACCTTCCTACTGACAGCACCTTTAACTTAGCATTTGCTCTAAAACAAAAAGCTCCCCCAACATTGCACAAAAGCATTAGGACAGTTGTGTTGGCTTGGCTACTCTTCTCTCCACACACACACACACACACACACACACACACACACACACACACATACCTCTGCATTGGATATGCGATCACACATAGGTACTGGTAGTGTAGGCGCTATCCTTTCCCTGATCTTGTCAGCTGCTGCTTTGGGGGTTGCTGGGAATGGGCTCTTTCTGAGGAGCTGTGCAACACTTTGTGTTTCTGTGATTGTGGTCACTTTATGTTTGTGAATTTCTGTCTGACAGTGTGCCAACAGGCCATGCACGCCCCTGCTGCCATAATTAATTTCTTTTGTGCACAGAGTGCATCTAGCACATCCTTTTTTGTCAACTTTTTTGAAAAAGTCTGACAGTGGGAATGTGTGTTTGACTGACTTCACCTCAATTGTGACATCTAGCTTTAGCCATGACCACTTCCAGCTGGATTTGCAACCTGCATCCAGCTTTTTCACAACAAGTGCATCACTTTCCTCAAGATCTTTCATTCTGAAAATGAATGCAAATTAGAGTTGGCACTAAGGTTAAGTGTCCCCATTATTAAACACTCATTAGACTCATGGCTAGGCCTCTAAATCTTATTCAATATCAGATATGGCTACTTCAATACCAAACTAGTAAACTACACAGCAGTCATGTGTTCATTTCCACAGTGCACAGGAAAAATATGCTCATGTCGTTTATGTTGATCAGTTTGACAGAAATATAGTTCAAGTATAAAATTACCGCGTGCGTAATGCTAATTTATTTTAGCGCGTTGATCGCTCTTATATGTTATTATTGAGCTTACGGAGTATTTGCCAAATTAAAATTAAAAGGGTGTACACGTTTGGAATTGTACCTTAATAATTAATGGAGTCATTTGGAGTGAAATTGCCGATTTAATCGGAGGGCCGATCACCTTTAGGTACAAATAAAGCTTATATAGCCTACAATACATTACATTTCATTTAGCTGACGCAATACAATTAGCTGATGCAATACAATTGTATTATACAAAAAATACCATTTATATATAGTCTATGGTAAAAATACATAACATACATGCACTTTAGAGCTAATGATGTTATAACAGCCAACAGAAAAATGTACTTACATGCGGTGCTTGCGCAACTGACTGGTGCAGAAGTGCGAGTCATTTGCGCATGACTGATGTGCAACAACATGTGACTCCTGTTTGTCTTCTGTTGGTTGCTTGTTAGCAAGCAGACCCTTCACGCGATAGCAGAGCGAACAGGTACAGGAGGCGTAGAGCGAGGGATCATTTGTCCACTAGTCATGCTCGCGGATGGATACAAAAATATACTTTGGCGGCCGTTAATAGGCTATACGTGGGCGGCCCGCCCAAGTAAAGTCTATGTTTTGAAGAGAGAAGTTGTCCGTCAGTCCATGAGTCAGACCCCCCCCCCCCCCCCCCAAACAAAAACTCTTCGGTTCTCCACGAATTACACAAGTCACCCAAATCAGCGTTAAAAAAGCGGGAGGCGCCGAAAAGCGACTAATTTGCATGTATGATATGCACACATCTTATTGTGAGGTTGATTTAACATACACCACTTCGACGTTAGCTAAATAGAAAATAGCATGGATAATTTACAAAGGCTTTAAAAACACAGTAGGAGCCCAAGACAATTATAAAACTTGTCATTATTTTAGTACAGTTCAATTGCTTTTATTTTCATAAACGGTTATCAACCGTTGGTGCCAAAGCAGAAGGCTATAATATATTAATTACTGCTGTAGACTACAACCACTGCTTGTTTAGCTAGCATAAACTCAACAAAGCTAGCGTTAGCTGGCTAACTGACGTTATTTTGCCGCTAAACTGCACGATATAAAACGGTGGTCTTCAAAGCGGATTTAATCCTCAATCACAATAATAATATTCAAAGTAATACTGGGCAAGTAATGGGCAAAACTTACCGTTGATTGACGCGCCATGTCAGCGGACTGGTAGCGACACGAACAGCAGATAGCTGGACAGCAGATAGCTTGCACATCTTCCGGCGCAGACTGAAAACTCATCTCTTGCGACTCCACTTCGAGCGATATAATTACTAACAAAGAACTGCTATCAGAGCACTGATATACTAATAAAGGACTGACTTATCTATAGCCAGTTGAGTAGCACTTGAAATGTTTGGCTCTATGAAACATGATGTACTTATATGATTCTGTTTTCTTCAAGGTTGTATCTTCCTGGTCGACTGTACTTATTGTAAGTCGCTTTGGATAAAAGCGTCAGCTAAATGCAATGTAATTTAATGTAATGAACCGTTAGCCCCGCAGTCATCCGGTTCGACCAGACTGTGACTGTGTGACTGACCCAAGCCTCGTCGTTCTGATAGCTCCGCCCCTTCGCTCCAACCCCCCTCCCCACATCTACAGGTGAAAATTACTTTTGCAACACATTTATCGCAAGAAGTGTAGCAAAAGTCAAGACCGCAGATTCGTCTATTTATACTGCCACAGAGCAGATTCGTCAAGTTGTAATGACTGATTTGAGAGGTTGTAATAACCAAGTTGCAGTTGTAATGGAAAATATATTTTAAAAATATGTATTTTTCTGCAAGGAAACATTTCATCACTAATGTTATTTTTTTTCTACAAGCTACAAAACTTTTTTTTTTTATTCTGTGACTTCAAATTTGGTTCACAGTTACGTGGATATTTTATACAAGTGTACATTTGGTTCACAGTTACGTGGATATTTTATACAAGTGTAAATGTATGCACACAAACTCAGATTTCTTTTCTGCAAGTGATCACATCAGGTTTTACATGCTCTCGCATTTTGCACCATATCTACCTTGATAGAGGGAGAGTCCTCTCCAGTCAGACTGAGAGGCTGATAACTACAGCTCAGTGAGGTAAAGGACTCTGAGTGTTTAGATAGTTCACTTTAGTCTAAGTTATCTCAGTGGGTCTCAAACGTTCTGATCACAATTGATGTAAACACATATTTCCAAGGCATTCCTTTATAATTATTGGGATAAAACAGGTTTGAAATCATTCCAATGTATACTATAGGACAGTAAACCGACATGTCATTTTAAACTGGAGAGATAAAAAAATATGCATAAACAAAATAGTAAAATAAGATATGTTACATGTATTTGTTATTGGCTATGGTAGGTTATTGGTTATGTTCACATACTTATTTCATTATTAAAATGTAAACCAATCTTTTTCATATGGGTGTTTAGATTGTACCCCCTAGATCTAGTCTCGAGTAATTCTGCTTAAAGTGCACCAGATTGAAGCATTTTACTTTAAAATGTTCAAACATTTCTTCCCGGTATGCCTGAAAAGGCAGATATGCTTGTTTTTCTCAACAAGAACTGTTTTAAAATGGGGGGGGGGGTTCCTTTAAAAGTTGGACTGTTGCACTGTTATAGCTTCAGTGGTTCTCAGGTTACAGTTACATAGCAGTGAATATAAACAGACTGATTAATGTGAATATTACTGTAAACTAACCTATGTAAAAGTTTCTCGAATAAATGTATTTTCTTTGGTGGAAGAAGCATGTATAATTTTTTTACCCTGCCCCTCAAAGAATCGGAATTGAGAACCGTTAAGAACCGGAATCGGAATCAGAATCGTGGAAATTCAAACGATACCCAACCCTAGTAATAAGTAAAGTTGCTTTTGTAACATCTACTGCAATTCCTTATGAAATTGTTTAAGTCAAATATTTTGATCTCTCTTTCATTGAGGTTAGGGAAGTTATGGAAAGGTAGGTAGAAAAATAAATGTGATGGATCTTTTTTTCTTCTATTCCACAGGGATGAAGTACAGAGGCCTGTACTACGAAACTGGATTTTCGTAACCTGGATATGTTTGAGTTAGCCGGTTGGCCTAATCCAAAACATACGCGCTTTCGCTAAACTGTACTATGACGCTGGTTATCAAGTGGATCGCTCAAGCCAGCCGTGCCTTATCTAGTTAGGTGCGCGTTCACATGAAAGGGGTGGTATTTGGAGCATTCGACCAATCACAAACATGGAGAAGCGTACTGACAGCGCAGCGTCATACTTCCTGAATGAAAAGTCAATTATAATATTAGACAAATATGAAGAAGTTAAACTTTAAACATCCATGACTTAAACACTTTATCCAGGATAAAAGCCACATAGTTGCACCTGCAAGGTGAATACAGCTGGTAAAAGAAAAAGTGTTTGAATGCATAAATTAACAGGTTTATGATATCACTGCCCCGTCTAAGACACGAGTGGATCTGACTTTAATTACATTTGTCTCGAGTGTTTCGTCAACTTAATGTGTTGCTTAAAATAATATTTCTGCATACAGTATGTGACACTGTGAGTGTTGCACGGCCAGATACGGCTCAGCTGACTCAGATAAGGAAATATGATATATTATGATGTGATATGCCGCGGACTGTACGTAATGTTACTGTGGTCCGGTTGATTGTGTTGTGGCAGATATTTAAGTAAGCTTTCTTAACGCTAATGTTATAATAGTCAGATTGCTCTGAAGATGGGAGGTGATATTCTATTAATGTTCACGTTCACACAGTCTGTGATTTTTGCCGGCCGTCTTTCCTGCAACGGCAGCTTTTCCGTATTTCCTTTCTCCTGTAATATGACTTGATCGCTTTAAACTCTGCACACTGAGCTCTGATTGGTCAGCAGGCAGTGCTTTCACTGAGTTGAGCTCTTAGCCTGCAACCTAACCTGCTCCGGGGCAGGTTAGCCGCACAGCATAAGTTACCATGGAGATCTAGCCCGCTAAAAAAACAGAACCAGCTTCGTAGGACCGGAAAGCCTAAGCTTTCCCCGTAAATTAGCCGGCTAAGCGAAAATCCAGCTTCGTAGTACAGGCCTCAGGTGGACAGATTGGTGGATTAGCTCAGGTGAGGGGAATGAGGTAATTAGGCAGGAAAACAAGCAGGCAGCTGATTGGCTGGCAAACTCTTTGAGCTGGAAGGACTAACGAGCTAATTCAAAGCAGGTGTGTAGACGGAGGGAAAGGCTGCACAGAAACACAAGATTAAAAAAAAGCCTGAAAAAAATCCTCTTGATCACTGAGACTGAAAACAAAGGGCTAAAAGCAGCTTGACAACACAGCCAGATTGTGACACTAAACACATTTCATAGCCTTGGTCTTTCCCTTTGTGCTGATTCCAACAAACTTGAAAATACCGGCTTACAGCAGAAAGAGGCTGAAGGTCAAGCTTTTGACCTGAACAAAAGGACATTTTTGTTCATGTCATACCTACATCAAAACAAAAGCAAGCCATATGCCTTACTAAACTGTATTTCCCTGTCTACCATCACAGCTGGAAACACTCATTAGTTATGTCATAGTTGCCAAAAGCCCCCAGCCAGGAGTGTAATGCATTTATGTATGTTTTCACATGGCTTTCTTTGACCAGACGGATCAAAACATCACTACAAAGACTACTCAATGTAGAAAATAAACCTTTGTCTGGTTAAGAGAGATATTTCCAGTTAGTAAATGTTCAAAGGTCTTATATAAGAAACAGCTGATGATGAGATCGTTAGGAGTGGGTGTTCTTCTCTAAGTCACAGGGTCAAAGATGCAACGCTGCACACAAGCTTTTAAAGACTATTATGTCAGTAACATAAACTTCTCAATATGTAAAAAAAGCTGATGTTCTCTTTACCTATTTGCTTGTAAGGTAACCAGCAACTTCTTTATGCCCTAAATACAAATATTACAACAGATGAATTCAACCTTATACTAATTAGGATTGTTAGACATTCCTTCCGTCTCACACATAAACAATGCAAATACAAGTTATACAGGTTTTACATTTATAAAAAAAACATAGCACTCTACTGGCATTGCAAATAAGTCAACATTAATGTTATTGGGTTGATTAAGCAATCTGTAATAATTTTCTAAACGCAAACAATAATGTTGATAGCTAGCATACAGCATCAATCATCTCTTACAGTGAGGGCACAGCAGTAAAGTGCAGTTTGAGATGATGCTACCTGTTTTTGAAATTCACACATTGCGAAGTGTTTCACATTGAACCACATGCTGTGTACTAACAGAAGGGTTCGAATTGAGGCGCAGCATGGTACTTGCATATAAGCTCCTAGTGTCCATCATTGACTAATATTGACTGCTCAATATGGCGGTTATTGTCCTTTTTAGCGACTTTAGATGAAACTGCCCCCACTTCTGTAATGCTAAAGCATCAATGGCTTTGTTCTGAATTTCCTGCTAATCAGCAGAAATGAAACAAGAATTAGAGCAAGTCTTGGCCCCTTGTAGCCTTTTTTGTAATAGAGGTACAAAGACACCTTCTGAACCCTTCAGGTGGCAACAACCCCCCGCTCTCTTTTCAACTGGCACATTCATGTCTACTCTTCCAAAATTATTTAAGTATTTTTCTGAAAAGTCTCTGTTGTGGCCAAAAGAAAACTGGCAGATCTATGCTGCATATGTTTTGCAGATTAATTATCCAACTGCTTACTCGCTCAACTGCGCACAACCAATCCAAGCTACAAGGAATAATGGTGCGTTCACACGGCTCAGAGAGCAAATTCGAGATTTTAACAGTATCAGGGGCACACAGGCCATGGTGGCCGTAGGATGTACAATTATTTTTGGGGCTTCACGGCCGGACTGAGGGGCAATGACGGCCATGGCCGTCACGGCCGCCGTGAAAATCCCACCCTGTAACTAACACTGAAATAACACTTTAGTAACACCTGGAGTAAATTCACTACCTACTGTACCCTACAGTATTCAAAGTCATTACAACTAGCTGCACCTTTACCAGCTTCGATTAACACATTAAAAGGTCACCTATTGTGCAAAATCCACTTGTCAATCTTTTATCCATAAATATGTGTCCCCTCTGTGTTTATGGAATGCCGTTTAAGCCAAAATTAAATAAATACATAAATAAATACATAAATAATTAAATATGCATCTGAAATAAATTCTGAAATAAATAAATGAGGCAATAAATATATGTAAATTTAAATACACATTTATTTATTTCATGGGACTTTTATTTCATAATGCCACATTTATTTATTTCAGTCAGACAACTCATGTGTTTCTTAATATGTTTATTAGAAGCAGCATATAGTTTGGGTTTTGCGTCTAGGCTCGGGCCTCATCACTCCACAGATTTACAAAGAACATTGGGTGATGATTAGATAACTATCCCCTGAGCCTACAGGTGGAAGCTGGGGTGGTGGTGGGGCAGGCGAGCAGCAGCAACATGAACACAGCAATAGCGAGTGAACACAGCAGTGGCAGCAGCAGCATAGCGAGGCAGAGGCAGGAAGACCTGGCAGTTTCAATAGAGCGGCATGTTAAGGAGAATGTGTTTGGTTGGTTGTAAGAGAGACGAGGTGCGTCACGTGTTAATGCATCATTGGTGCTCGAGTTGACTGCCTGATCTAGCTCGCAGGCTTCGCCCCATTTCAGTCAGACAACTCACATGTTTCTTAATATGTGTATTAGAAGCAGCTATAGTTTGAGTTTGGCGTCTAGGCTCGGGCCTCGTCACTCCACGGATTTACAAAGAACATTGAGTGATGATTAGATAACTATCCCCCAACACCGCATGGAGATTAGATAACTCTCCGCCAACACGGCATGGAGATTACATACCTATCCCCCAAAACTGCGAGGACTGAGAGCCTGACGCTGGTGATATTAGTCTGATAAGTACAGGGCCTGGCGAAACTGCCACATGGCCATTCCCCCTAAGCACCATGGCTTTGAGGGGAATATACTATCTAGTGAAACTGCTATGTGAAGGCCAGGGAACAGCCCGAAAAGCCACCCCCCTTAAGCACCGCAGCTTTGAGGGTAATATACTATGACTACCTAGTGACTGCTATGTGAAGGCCCGGGAACAGCCCGAAAAGCCATACCCCTTAAGCACCGCAGCTTTGAGGAGAATATACTACCTAGTTATTGCTATGTGAAGGCCCGGGAACAGCCCGAAAAGCCATCCCCCTTAAGCACGGCGGCCTTCAGGGGAATATACTACCTATACTACCTAGTGAACCTGCTATGTGAAGGCCAGGGAACAGCCCGAAAAGCCATCCCCCTTAAGCACCGCGGCTTTGAGGGGAATATACTACCTTGTGACTGCTATGTGAAGGCCCGGGAAACAGCCCAAAAAGCCACCCCCCTTAACCCTCTGGAGTCGGTGGACATAATTTACGTAATTAATCATATATTTTCCATTATAAGGAGTAGAAATATATGATTCAGATATCTGCGGAATCGCTGTAACCAGGGCACAGCAGCCAATATGGCTGCTCAAAGCAGCTTGACTTTTCACTGTGTGGGATTGGTAGTTTCGTGTGTCCGTCAAGGAAATCTCGGCCGGCAGCCATGATGGTCTTGTTGTGGCAATTTAGCACTCAGAACAGGAAAGAATGAAACAGAGAGGGATCAATAAAACACAAACAGAGGTATAGTTGATCAATTATTATTTCGTTGTACAACAATCAATAATAACGAGGAAAACATTACCTCTGCTCTCAAGTAGTAGAACTTTACAGAAACATATATAGGACTCTTGACAGAACGCACACACATTTCCTTACATTAGCTAACACACGATATCACATGTTCTGCCTCTGAATGCTATATTTGCATGTTCCAGATATGGAAAGTTTACTGATCTCATGACGTCCTTTAGGAGTGGTCAACTAACAAAGGTTAACTGTTTTTATAACCTGATGCCTTCTCTGAACTTCCTCCAACCTCGATGTCAGCTCACTTAAAATGAAAACATCTATTGATAAGTCAGAACGACCATTGTCTCTCTAACTCTGTGTGACCCAACTCCGTAACACACATCATATAGCTTATACCATGTGACATTAAATGAATATACCAGAAATACGCTGTATTAAACTTTCTGCTATAACACTCCATCCTTTTATTAATTAATGTCACATAATCAAAAACAATAATAATTATTACAAGTAACCTACTGAGTTCCGCCCTCGAAAGCCCAAAATGACTTTCTGAAAAACATTTATCAATGGGTAATCATTTTACTCAAGGCAGAAGTCACAGGTCACCTGTACTATACCTACTCACAAATAACCAAAAAACCACCCTTTTGATTATACATAAAAGTGGAAGAAAAGACTATTGCGCTAATCTACTTTTACTAAAAATGGGACATCGTTTTAGGAATATATATATAAAAAAAACCTCTCTACTGTATAAAAATGTTTTACTTTGTCCATTCAAATTTAACACAAATGAATACATAAAAACACACATATATTAGTGATAACATGTTTCAACACACCTCTTATTACTTATTGTAACAAGGAAAAACCCAAAACACAATGTTATATTGATTCAAATATAATGAAATCCTAAACTAACCTAATCATAAATGTTATCACTTCCTATATTGGTTTACATGGCGCTGAGATCAGATAAGCTTATCATCCAGGTAGTCTTGTAAATCCTGAAAACAGTTATTTTCATCCATGTCTTTACAAAAAAGAAAAAGAAAAAAAACATTGCCCGTCTCCGCCCATCACTCTCCTCCTCTGCTGCTGAAACCCTGATTCATGCATTCATCACTTCACGACTCAACTACTGCAATAGCATCCTCTATGGCATACCATCCAACCTCCTCAATAAACTCCAACATATCCAGAACTCTGCTGCCCGCCTCCTCACCCACACCCGCTCCCGAGAACACATCACTCCCATCCTCCAGAACCTCCACTGGCTCCCCGTCCGTCAAAGAATCCACTTCAAAGTCCTCCTCATTACTTACAAAGCCCTCAACAACCAGGCCCCCCCCCTACCTCACAGACCTGCTGCACCACCACACCCCTTCCCGCTGCCTCCGCTCATCAGAAGCCAACCTCCTATCCATCCCCACCGGCACCAATCACCGGACCTGGGGGGACAGAGCCTTCTCCGTCGCTGCCCCCTCCCTCTGGAACTCACTCCCACAACCCATCAGAGACTGCACCGACCTCACCACCTTAAAAAAACTCACAAAAACTCACCTCTTCAATCTGTCTTTTCAAGTGTGATTGTTTTTGTATTATTTGACTTTAACTTTAACTATATATTTATTTGTTGTTCCTTTCTTCTCTTTTCTTTTTTCTTCACTATTATCTGTAAAGCGTCTTTGAGCACCTGTAAAAGCGCTAACAAATTAAATCTATTATTATTTATTATTACATTCCTCATAGAACATTGCAGGAACTTGTACGTCAGATTGAATAGCTACAGCAGTCAAAGAGGTAGCAACACATCTATTAATCATTGCCTTGATACAACTTACAAAACTAACGGCAAACAAACAAATCATCAGAAATGTTACAATCACAGGAAGTACAACCTGCAATATTCTCGTTCCCCATGACCCAACAATACTAGCAAGCCAATCCTGGTCTGCTGCATGCATCGAGTAAACCAGATTTTTTACCTAGAGCAGATCTAAAATAATCCAAATGAGCATAATAACAGCATCCTGACCAGTATCTAGGCAAATAATAATAATAATTTGTCCCCCCACACATAAAAACAAGATCCTCCACAATACTCGTAGCCATATGTCCTAAACCCAGTCCCCCATCATTAACAATGTTTATAGTAGGTCCTTTTCCTTGAAATGTATGTTTACTAGGATAACGGCCTACATATACTCTACAATCAGCAACTCCCATGAATACAATTTCAATTTTTTGTCCACTTCTTTGATATGGAGGTACTCCATCTTGATAGCAAATACAATGGGATGGTTTCTCTGTCACTCGTACTTGACCAACAGTCTCTGGTTTAACCCTAAGGTCAGTTAATATGTGAAGCCGGATGAGAGGACCATATTTACAAGGACCACATCCAGCGTCAAGGGGTTTTCCTACGTGCTGTGATGCAACTCGTTCTTCATATTTGCAAAGAACAGGAAACAATTCATTTCGTCTAAGAGGCCTTGCTACAGGACTCATACAAGTACCCATGCTATTACAAGGTGGCATGACTACTGCCGTCATACCATTTTTACCTGGAAAGGTGTGTTTTACCATATAAGACATCATCTCATACCAAACATTGCCTTTCGAACTTATGGGTAGCAGGTAGTCCTCCTCTTTTTCTTTCATGTATTCACGGTTGATGATTGGCTCAATCAACACAGCTCTCTTAGTTTGTTCTGAAAGTTTTGTCAGTGAGTTATGTCTTTCCAGTCCTGACCCCTCAGGGTCTGCTGGCAATTGCTCCCGGGCAATGCTGGAATTTGAAATACCCCAGATAAGTGCTAGCATCCATACTAGCATGGTCATCATGGCGAACCTATGGTCAGCCATCCTTTCCTCAAGGTATCGGTGCTTTCTTGCAATGGGACGCGTGTACCCAAGTGGTTCTGTCCTTCACTTTTACCGCAGTCGGTGTAGTAAGCAGAACCTGAAAGGGGCCTCTCCAGCATGGAGAATGCCAGTGACGTCTCCTCAAGTCCAGAATCCAGTCAGCTGGATGGTAGGGGTGATTTAACTTTCCGTCTTTCAAGGGTGTAGGGAGAGCTGCTTTGACCTGAATAGAGATAGAACTCAAAATCTGGGTAAGCTTCCTACAGTAGGCCACTATGGCCTCATCCACAAGTATCTGATCAGTACTCCTACCTTTGTACAGATTTTGACCCAGAGGCATAGTTCTACCTGTCAAAACTTAATGTGGAGATAAACCTATGGTAGAATGGTATCTTTCCCGCATATACATTAACACGAGGGGAAGACAGGAAGCCCAATCCATTTGTGTCTCAGCAATCATTTTTGTCAGTTTGTTCTTTAACACCCCATTAGCTCTTTCAACAGCACCCCCACTCTCTGGATGGTAAGCACAATGGCGTTTTAAATCAATGCCTGTCTTTTCTGCCAAAAATGATATTGTATTGTTTACAAAATGAGGGCCATTGTCTGATGATATTTTGTAGGGATTACCCACCTGGGAATGAAATCCTGAAGTAAATGTTTAGCAGTTGACATTGCATCTGCATGTTTACAAGGAAAAGCTTCCACCCACTTAGAGAACATATCTACTACAACTAAAGAATACTTATATCCTCTAGCTGGAGATAACTCAATGAAATCCATCATTAGATGTTGAAAAGGGCCACTTGGCACTGGAAATGCAGCTTGTGTTATGTGTTGTGACTTACCCACATTGTTTTGAGCACACACCAGACATCTCCTGCAAAAGTTGTCAGCTGTAGTGCTGAAACCAATTGAGTCCCAACTCTGTGCAATGAATTGAATCATACCTGTCTTGGAGACATGATCTAAACCATGAGAGAGCTTGGCCATGTAGGGAAAAAGTTGTTTCGGCAAACAAGGTTTGTCATTTGGACATTTCCATACTCCTTCTGAATCATACTTACCTTGTTTCCTCCATGTAGTTTTTTCCGCAGCACTAGCCATTGATTGAATGTCTTTCAGGGACATATGGGGATCGAAAACTGTCTGTGACTCAGCAGAGTCAAGAGGCATCTGAAGTGAATAACTCTCACGTGAAACAGCGGCAGACTTTGCTGCAGAATCAGCAAAATAATTTCCTTTAGAAACATCATCGGTAACCCGAACATGGGCTTGACATTTCCATACAGCTAACTGAGATGGGAGCAAAATGGCATCAAGAAGATTATTTACAAGAAGGTGATGCTGTATAGGTGTGCCTTGTGATGTAAGAAAACCCCTGTTTTTCCACAGAGTTCCATAGTCATGCACAACACCAAAAGCATATCTGCTGTCAGTGTAGATGGTGACTGACTTTCCTTCTGAAAGAATACACGCTTGTGTTAAAGCAAAAAGTTCAACAGCCTGAGCGGAAAGGTGAGAAGGAAGTCTCGCAGACTCCACTACATCATGATCACTTACTACTGCATAGCCAACAGCTCCAACACCATCAACCCTACTAGCTGACCCATCAAGATAATAAATAAGATCAGAGTTAGAGAGCGGTATAGTAGCAAGATCTTGTCTCGGAGTTACTGCTTCAGTAATTGCTGCCAAACAGTCATGAGGTTCACCATCTTCCTCTTTGTGAAGGAGAGTAGCTGGGTTTAACACATCACATCTTCTCAAAGTGACATGTGGCAAGTTCAAGATGTTGTAATAGTGAAGAGTAGAAGCAGGAGTAAAATGGGCCATGTTGGTTTGTAGAAGAATGGAAGCTACAGCATGTGGAACAAAAACAGTAAGAGGTCTGTAGGCTACCAAGGAGGCAGAAGCTGTGACAGCCGATGCTGCTGCAGCCACTGCTCTAGAACAAGTAGGAAGACCTCTCACAACTGCTGAAAGTCTCTGCGAATAGTAAGCAACCGGTTTAAATTTGTCGCCATGTTTCTGAAGCAGGACAGCATTATAGTACCCATTCTTCTCATCCACTGCTAAGCTGAAATCTTTAGACAGGTCAGGTATGCCTAAGGCAGGAGCAGAAGCTAACGCTTCCTTCAGTTTTTCAAACGAGTCAGTAGCGTCAGAAGTCCAAGTCACTGAGTCGTTTACAGTCAATGTTGTCGCATGCGCAATGTCTGACAATGGTTGAGATAACTTTGCTTCATTACAAATCCATTGTCGACAATAGCCTGTGCATCCCAAAAAAGATAGCACTTGCTTTTTTGTCAGTGGTTTAGGTATTGACAATACCGCTTTAATTCTGTCTTTGCCAATTGTTCGTCTGTTTTGAGATATCTCATGTCCTATATAGTGCACTTCTTTCTATATCTATTCTAGGTGCAAATAAAAACTCAATCTTTTTATTTCAATATAGTTACTTCATATACTCAGTACATCTCGTTTTACTTTCCCGTATGTAATATAACTTTTTCCTTAGAAATATAATTAAGTACAATTATTAATTAAATTACAAATACCATGACATTCACAATGCAATGCAATGGTAACAATCAGTTCTCATAGACTATGTTTAAATAGCAACAAATCATTGTCTCCTATTTATTTCAATATATCTACTACTTCAAATCACACATTAATCAATTAATCTCAATGTATTCACTCCAACTTCAGATCACTCATTGATCTTCTACTCCTTATTTTTAAACAGGCATCAGAGAAAAGAGCAAACAGACACACTGCTGCTCTCTCGGCTGATAAAACAAAGGGTCTCCTCTTCTACAATCAGAAAAAAGGGGGGAGATACTTTCACAGACAAATACAGACACACCCCGGCTGGAGCTCTCAGCCTTTTCAGGAGAAGGGGGGTTTCTTTGACCAATTAACAACAAACTATGGTATACTAAAACATTTAGCGCTTTATTACAAGCTTTACATTACGGCCTGACAAAACATGGAAAACTCCAATTTTGTATGTAGTGAATTCAAAGAGTCGCCAGGCAAGTTTTATCTTTTTAACTCCCTGAACTCAGATCGGACTTATTAATCTCTTAATTACCGAACGGACCGGATGTGCACTTGGCTCGAAGCAAATCATATCCCCTCAGCCAAATGAATATCTGAACCTTAAGACAATCATTAGGATCTTCTCAGGCAGAATTCACGACTACGAGGTCAGATACAGTGATTCCTCCAGCCTTACATGTATCGGCTAGCAAAGATCATATCCCCTCAGTCAACCCTTTAGCTTCTCAGGCAGACTACGAAGTCAGATACAGTGATCCCTCCAGCACAAACATGTATCAACATAAAACAAGACCTTTACGAATTAACAATGACAACCAACAGAAAGAACAAACAATTTTCAACCATAGATGCCTTAAATCCACTCCTCTGCTTTTTTTTCTTACATTTTGAAAAATAACCAATACAACTTCAAAAGTCAATTTCATTCCAAATACGTTTTGCTTACTGTGAGTTGGTATCTCTTCTGTGGAAATCCCAAGTCTGGTTTCTCAATTCTTTGAGTTTACCACAGCCGTCTCAGGGCTGTCAGGCCAATGGGAGTTGAGACCCCCAGAGAAGGAACACAGCAACCTCCAGCATTGGCAATCTCGGTAGGACCTCCAAAATGTTGTGGCAATTTAGCACTCACAACAGGAAAGAATGAAACAGAGAGGGATCAATTATTATTTCGTTGTACAACAATTAATAATAACGAGGAAAACATTACCTCTGTTCTCAAGCAGTCCTGCAGCAAGGCTCCCAAGTAGTAGAACTTTACAGAAACATATATATGACTCTTGACAGGACGCACACCCATTTCCTTACATTAGCTAACGCACGATATCACATGTTCTGCCTCTGAATGCTATAATTGTATGTTCCAGATATGGAAAGTTTAACTGTTTTTATAACCTGAGGCCTTCTCTGAACTTCCTCCAACCTTGATGTCAGCTCACTTAAAATGAATACATCTATTGATAAGTCAGAACGACCATTGTCTCTCTAACTCTGTGTGACCCAACTCCGTAACACACATCACATAGCTTATACCATGTAACATTAAATTAATATACCAGAAATACGCTGTATTACATTTTTTGCTATAACACTCTGAAATGACCAATGGACATCGAGAAATCACTAAGGACCTACCCACCAAGTAAAAAAAAACATAAACCACGTTTCTCAGTTTACGTCTGTGAGGAGAGAGAGAGAAAATGGCTAAAAATAACTTTACAGTTGCCGGCTTCGCTAGAGATCTTTTTCGCGAGTAGCAGTGAAGCCTCAGAACCTGAAGTCTTCGACTCTTCTGAAGAAGAAGAATACAAAGACAACAACAAGGATTCATTTGTACATGGGTAAGTGTAAATATTACAGTAATATACTGGCAATGTGTGGGGAACACTGCGAACATTGACAATAGGTTCATTGATTTTTTTCTATCGATCGCCATGAACTTTTTCTTGGGACAAAATAGACTCTCCATTAGCAAACGTTTACTCTGTGTTAACGTGTTTTTATGTGTAAACGTTATTTTGGTGTGTAAAAGTGAGATTACATGTGTAGATGATTAAATTAATCATTATTCGTCCCATAACGGTGACATTTACAGTGGCTATAGGCATGTTTTTGCGATCGATTATTTAGTGGGAATGCTGTTAACAGCATTCCAACTATCTGTTATGCTACGTACAAAATTCTTTATTATTCCGCCTGTTATTTTAGCCCTCTTCTTCTCCCACATTTCACATCGCAGAAATTCTGTTCAAACATCAAAACGTTTAGCTTGGTCAGGAATCGATGGCTTTTACTTTTTTCATTCATAACTTTCATAATTCCAGAGATAGGCTAGCCCCATAATAATATTTTAAATGTAACATTGCGCAGCTCGTTAAGGCAGAGTTTGTGATGTCAGAGTTAGAGTGGAGGACAGTTTGATCATTTAAACTGCCATAATTCCCAAACCCTACATTCCTGAGACATAATTTTTTCATGACAAACGTAGGAAAACATCTCGTAGCTTGAAAAATGACAAATAATTAAGCAAAAATAATTAAACAAAATGCCGCTTGAAGGCATGAAGTGACTAAAACTTTCAACATGCCTCCATTAAAGCCCATTGTAATTTCAGTCTGATATTTCCTCACGGTAGCAGCTGCACACCTTTAGTCCTTTAGTTAAACTGCCAAAAAGACCACATTATGAACCCGAAAGTACACAAAAATAACACTTCAGATACTCAACTTCCTTGACATGCTTCACGTTTTGAAATTTCACAGATATCTAATCCGGTTCTTTGACAAAACGTTCACATGTAAGAGGTTTATCTGTCATTCCTTCCCATGGTGGTTAAACGGAAGGGGGGTGCAGTGAGGTGGAGGGAAGCAGAATACCTGGGAGTGCGGTTGGGTGTGTTGATGTGCAGGAGCTCCGAGAGGTACAGAAGAGTGAGGTTATGAATGGCCTTAAAGGTGAGGAGCAGTATCTTAAAAACTATACAGGATTTGACGGGGAGCCAGTGAAGTTGCTGAAGAACAGAAGTGATGTGGTTAATGGAGTGGGTTCTGGTGATGATGCGGGCGGCAGAGTTCTGGACCAGTTGAAGTCTGTGGATGGATTTGAGAGGGAGACCAAAGAGAAGGGAGTTGCAGTAGTCAATGCGGGAAGTGACCAGGGTGTGAACAAGAATGGCGGTGCTCTTAGGGTTAAGGGACAGGCGGAGGCGGTTGATGTTGCGTAGATGGAAATAGGCAGACCAAGTGATATGACTGATCTGACTGATATGAGATTTGAATGAAAGTGTGCTGTCGAGGATGACACCTAGACTCTTAACCTGAGGGGAGGGGGAGACTGAAGGGTTGTCTATTGTAATTGAGAAACTGTCAGCTTTGGTTTGGTTGGATTTTGTGTCAATGAGGAGAACCTCGGTTTTATTGTTGTTAAGTTAGAGGAAAACCAGGATTTTGTGTCCTGTAAGCAGTCAGACAGGGAGGATGGAGGGAGGATGGTGGTTGGTTTGGAGGACAAGTAGAGCTGGGTGTCATCCGCTTGGGAATGAAAGTGGATGTTGTGTTTACGGAAGAGGAAGCCAAGAGGAAGTAGATAGATGATAAAAAGAAGAGGCCCCAGGAAAGAGCCCCGGGGAACACCGGTCGTGACTGGAAGTGGCTGTGATTTTAAGTTTGAGTTGGATGAACTCAGTGCCTGGTGATAAGGTAATTGACGATCGCCTGTCAGGGTGAAAAAGCTTTGGAGAGCTGGAACATCACTGGAGTCAAATTTGCAGCGTGAAGCCTCCTGAGGCACACCAAGCATGGGTGGCCATCTCTGTACAAACTACACACGTGTGTAAATTACAATTAAGATATAGGTACAAACATCCATAATTATAGCATATAGAAGGCTTGAATCCTGTGGGAAGAACTCTCTCCTTGGTAGGTGATACATGGCCACTTTGTCAGAGAAGGATTCATGGTGTTCATAGAAGAGAGAGCCACTGTAAAGAGTGAAGTCTAAGATGATGGACAAATATGTATCGAGCTATTCTTCATTATTCAGATCCACATAACAGATTTATATTTATTTATTTTAAATGTATTATTATTTAATAATTCATTTAATTTATAGTAGTATAACAACTTACAACTTCTCTATAATCGCCTAAAAATATAAATTACTGCAGACAAAATATTTCCATAATAAAACATTCCTCGGGGTGTGACGTCAGCGGGAAGCGGAGCAGCATGGGTAAACGCGGAAGTCGAAGGATGGGTTAAGGAGGAGGGACCCGGTCTGTTTACATTTGCAGGCCGTGGAAAACGGGTTTTGCTCCAGGGAATCTATCCTGGAATTAAAGGCTTGTATTCCTTACTAATATTCATACACTTAACCATGTTGTAGCCTGAGAAAGACTAAACCATATCAAAAAATACATTTATTAACTACATTATCTAATTTAGCTGTAGCTTTTATAAACAACAAAAAATACGTATTGTTCAGTCGTTGAGCCAAGGACCCTGCGGTCGTGAGTCAACTGCTTTCCAGCTGAGCCACAGCACACGCACTGAATCTCACTAAAAACACTGGAGCATATTTATTCCTGTATTTATTCATTTATTTATTCATGTTTTTATTCCTACATTTACTTATGCTTGTATCTATTTATACTTATGTAACCAGGTTAAAAGCTATTAACGGAGACAGTTACTCGCTGTTATAAATCATACGCTGTTCCTTTTAAGAGATTCAAGATGCTTGGTTACACCCAGAGATGCGCAGCAGAAAGGCGCGCAGTCATGACGTCATAGACAGACGACTCACTGGTAGTTTTCGCGGGAACAGGTAGTTTTAGCGTTGTTTTACAGAGAGACGCAGTTTTGTAAGACGTGTGTGTGTGTGTTCTCCACTGTGCGGTGTCCAACACGAGAGTGGGACGGTGTAAGTCACCAGATATATGCATAACAAAAACCACATTAAGGAATTATATGTTTAAAATGCCTTTTAAGTGGAGTGTGTCAATTTTGTATGTCATGTCTCATGCAGAGGGGAGAAGCAACGCAGTGTTCGGTGCTGCAGGTCGGTTCAGAGAGCGTTTGTATTAAAAGTGAGTGTTAAAGTGTTTTGCGAATGATATATGTTGATAAATGCTGTACTGTATTAATTGTTAGTTAATGCATGTACTGTTCTGAAGTGGTAATACTGATGCACTTTTGTGACTGTTATCCTCAGTTGCAGAGGCTATTACCATTGTTTATTGTTTAGGCTATCTATGCTGTTTACTGATCATTGTTTATCAGTTGATATTGTTGTGAGACAGAAAGGACCATTTACAACTTGTATCCTAATTATTACACTCATTACTAGAGTGTTAATGCTGTTCTCAACCAGAGTGCAGTCGAGGAATAAAGATCCTTAAAATGTATGCTGTGTCCTGTTCTCTCTTATATGACCAGGCTACACAATTCGGTACCAGGAGTGGGGTCCCCTTATCTAGTCTTAGGTTTTTAGTTGGGATAGAGGTAGTGTAGAAAATACAATAGGATAAACAACGGTAATAGTGAAGATTGTTCGAGTCCTATGCCAGAGGGACGTTGCTGATGGATGGAGTGATCTGCTTGGAGTGGCTGCATGTGACTAGTGGCCGACCTTCAAGTCCAGAGAGCTGTCTGCATCATCACTAAAGGACTACTTGAGGAGAAGATCAACGGACATTGCTCTTTTGAGACTGTTAAAGGACATTGTGACTGTCAATAAGACATTTTAGGATGTTCGAAGAGGACAGAGATCCAGTTGTTGGCGTAGGAGAAGAGGACGACGATGAGGGAGACGATGCAGCTTCAACGGTGAGGCGGGAAACCCCATGGTGCAGCTGCAGTCACAGATTGCAGAATTGAGTCAAAAACATGATGCAGTAATGGCAACAATTTGTAATCTTGGTAATGCTACAGCTAAGTCTTATGTGTACATTCCACGTGAACGTCAGATCCCACCTTTCAGTGGTGATGTCGGAAAAGATAGCCATACTGTCGATGAATTCATAGAAGAGATGGAGCGTGTACTAAGAACAAGGGGTTTTAGTCCTGATGACCAAGTAGACTTCATCCTCTCACACTTAAAGGGTACAGCCTTGGAGGAGGTTAAACTTTGTATGGGGGAAGACTTTAAGCAACCAACTGATTTGTTTGTATATCTAAGAGCAGCTTTCAGGGAGAAACGTACTATTCCACAGCTGTTACATGCCTTTTATGCTCGCAAACAGTTAGAGGGGGAAGACTTCCGTAGTTTATCTCATGCCCTTTCCCAGCTTCTTAACGCCGCTCTTCAGCAGTCCCCTAATGCAGTGTTAGATACACAGGTCACTCTGAGAGATCAGTTTATCGAAGGTGTGAGGGATCCAGCTCTTCGTAGGGAATTTCGTAAGGTTGTTAGGGAGAAGCCCCGCTCTACTCTATTTGATATCCGTGAAGAAGCCATAACATGGTGTCAGGAAGACAGGCCCCGTGGTGCTAGCATCGCTAGGAACAGAAACCTAGTGAGTGAGGGGGGAAGAAGGATTCCAGAAAACACAAACTCAGCCAGCAATGCCCAGAATGATTTAGCACTAACATTACAGGAGGTAGTTAAAGTAATCAGTCAGCAGGATAAAGCTATTGGGGAGCTAACCAGTGCAGTCCATGAACTAACTATGCACTATGCAGAACGTTCGTTCAGGTGGTGACAGAGGTGCTAAACCTAAATTCAAGCCAAAGTACACTGCTGATGGTCAACCAATCTGTTTCAGATGTGGAGGTGTTGGACACATAGGCAAACAGTGCCCGGTACAGTGGCAAGCAGAAAGGCAGTCCACCGTCACACCTGCCACTGTAGTACAGGGAAACGAGATCCCTCCATTGCTATGAGCCGAGCAATGCGAGGCAAGCCAGAAGGCTCAGGGACCAGCCCGTTAACTAAAGAGAAGTTTTTAGAGAACGCTGTAAGCGCATGCAATGAAGTGGATATCCTATTAGGTGACGTTCCGGCTAAATGTCTCCTAGACACTGGGAGTAATGTGAGCACTAACTGAAAGTTTCTTTAGAAAACACCTCCATGGGGAAGATGAAGATATTCACTGTACCGCCAAATGGCTTAAGATCACTGCTGCCAACAGGTTGCCTCTGCCTTACCTTGGCTATGTTGAGCTAGACATACAAGCCATGGGCCTAACCATACCAGAGTGTGGTTTCCTAATTGTTCGAGATGGAGAGGAAGCAGAACCAGACTCAAACCTCCCAGGAATTATTGGTATGAACATTGTCAAAAAGTGCAGGCCGCTAGTTCTTGCAGAGTTCGACACTACTTTGAAGGGACAGTAGGACCATGTCTGGAGAGAAGCTTTTCACCGGCTACAGGAAGCAGAACTGGTCGAGAAGGTGTCCACTGCCAGGGTTGCAAGTAGGAATAAGGTTCACATACCTGCTTCATCTATCGCCACAGTCTATCCAAGAGGCAAAAAGAAAACGTCTGACCGTGATGACATTATGCTGTTGGAGCCAGGAAGCACGCCGGTCCCTGGTGGGTTGATCATCGTCCCCACTTTGGTGTCTGGCACCAGTAGTGTGTTTCCAGTCCAGGTAATCAACTTTTCACAAGAGGATGTTTGGTTACCTTCCAGAACCAGACTAGGTGTTCTCAGTCAATGTCAGGGTGTTGAGGGGGACCCCCATGAAGTGAAGTTTCAGCGGATTTCTGCCGACCATGAAGAAGTTACCATCGACCGGAAAGGGGATCAGGGAGCTGATAGGGACGTACAAGCTCTACTGGATCTACTGCGTCTTGGTGGAACGCAAGAACAGCAGGCAGAGCTGAGTACACTCCTGACGAAATACGTAGATCTGTTTGCTATCCATGATGACAAGCTGGGGCATACCGACAGTGTGAAACATGAAATACCACTGATAGACGACACACCAGTCACCCAACAATACAGACGCATACCACGTAACCAGTACAAAGAGGTGAAGGAACACATCTCCGAGCTGTTAAGGAAAGGAGTGATCCAGGAGAGTTCAAGCCCTTATGCCTCACCTGTCGTCTTGGTGCGTAAGTCTGATGGTAGTCTGAGACTGTGCGTCGACTACAGGAAGCTGAACGCCAAGACTAGACGCGACGCATTCCCCTTCCCACGGATTGATGAGAGTTTGGATGCGCTATGTGGTGCAAAGTTCTTCTCAACAATCAACCTGGCCAGTGGCTATCACCAGGTAGCAGTCCACGAGAAAGATAGGCAGAAAACGGCCTTCACCACACCGTTCGGCCTATATGAGTATGACAGGATGCCTTTTGGACTTTGTAACGCTCCAGCGACCTTCCAGCGCCTTATGCAGTCTACGATGAGCGGTTTAGTTTTCCAGATCATGTTGCTATACCTAGATGACTTGTTGGTGTATTCATCCACTTTTCAAGAGCACCTAACAAGACTCGAGACAGTGCTGAAGAGACTGAAAGAAGCAGGACTGAAAGCTAAAATGGAGAAATGCCATTTCCTGCAGTCAGAAATCAAGTTCCTGGGTCATCAAGTCTCGGAAGAGGGGATAAACACAGACCCTGACAAGATAAGTGCAGTCAAGCAGTGGCCAGTTCCTAGCACAGTGAAAGACCTTAGGTCTTTTCTTGGCTTCGGTAGCTATTACAGGAGATTTATTGAAGGTTTTTCTCAAACAGCAGGGCCTCTGCATGATGTTGTAAATGTCTGTCTCAGAGAGACCAGCCGAGCTAGGTTGAACCAGTTATTCAAAAACTCTTGGACACCTCAGTGTCAGTTAGCTTTCGAAGAACTTAAAGAAAAACTGACGAGTGCTCCAACCTTAGGCTATGCAGACTTTACACGCCCTTTCATACTAGAGACGGACGCTAGCAACTCAGGGCTAGGAGCAGTCTTGCACCAAGAGCAGGGGGGTAAGAAACAAGTTATAGCCTATGCTAGTCGGAGGCTTTGTGGAGCTGAGAAGAATGATCGAAACTACAGCAGTATGAAGCTGGAGCTCCTTGCGCTCAAGTGGGCTGTGACTGAAAAGTTCAGGGGTTATCTATTGGGGTCCAATTTCACCATTATAACAGATAACAACTCACTGTGCCACCTCTCAACCGCTAAACTAGGTGCCATTGAGCAGCGATGGATGTCTCAGCTAGCTGTGTTTCACTTTGATGTGAAGTACCGCCCTGGACGATGTAATACAGCAGCCGATGCTCTCTCACGACAACCAGACGACAGAGAACCTGAACTGGCAAGTGAAGACGCAGAGTATGACGATTGTGTTGCCATATGTAATGCACTAAGGGCAGGGACAGCCTTATGGCCTGATCTAGGGGCAACAGGGGTCAAATGTTTCAAAGTCAGGGAGATACGTGCATCAGAAGCAAGTAGCAGCGCTGATACTGACGTGGCACCGGGGAGCACCCCGACGTTGCCAGGATACTCCAAGGAAGAGCTGTGTGACTTCCAAAGTACTGACCCCATACTCTGCAGCTTTAAGAAGTTTTGGGACAGAAAGAAGAAGCCTACCTATCAAGAGAGGTTAGGTTTAACGAAACCAGAGCTTTCATTGTTGAAACAATGGCAGCGAGTCAGAGAAGAAGACAGACTCTTGTTTCGTGTCATTGATGATGCACACATCGGAGAATGTCATCAGTTGTTGTTACCGTCCTGTTTGAAAGAACAAGTACTCAAGAGTGTGCATGATCAAGTGGGACACCAAGGCATCGAACGAACATTGGCCATACTGAGACAGAGGTGTTTTTGGGGAGGCATGCATGAAGATGTGGAACAATGGGTGAAGAGGTGCCACAGGTGTGTGTTGACAAAGATGCCACAGCCCAAGATTCAAGCACCCATGACACCATTCTTAGCTTCTCGTCCATTGGAAGTTGTTGCTGTGGACTTTACCACCCTTGAACCTGCCACAGATGGTCGTGAGAATGTACTTGTGGTGACTGACATGTTTACTAAGTTCAGTCAGGCTTTCCCCACAAGAGATCAGAAAGCAGATACTACTGCTAAAGTCATCTTGAAAGAATGGTTTATGAAGTATGGTGTGCCAGAACGCTTACATTCTGATCAAGGCAGGAATTTTGAGAGTGCAGTCATTGCTGAGTTATGTAGACTATATGGAGTGAAGAAAACCCGCACAACACCACATCACCCACAGGGAAAACCCCAGTGTGAGAGGTTTAACAGAACCTTACATGACTTGCTACGAACTTTTCCTCCTGAGAAGAAGTGTCATTGGCCTGAGCACCTGCCAGAGCTTGTGTATGCCTACAATGTAACACCACACTCAACCACAGGGTACTCCCCACACTATTTGCTGTTTGGGGCACATCCATACCTTCCTATTGACGCGCTGTTAGGCCAAGAGCCAGCGACAGACGACGGACCTGACTGGTTAGCAGTACACCAGAAGCGTCTCCATGAAGCACACACCAGAGTTAGGAGCTACACCGAGAAGAAGGCTGCAGAGAGAGTTGCGCAGCAAAGGGAGAAGGTGTACTGTCCGTCTGTTGATGTGGGTCAGCTGGTGTACCTGCGACACCGTCCGCTCGGAAGAAATAAGATTCAAGACGCCTGGGCAGCAACAGTGTACAGGGTGGTTGAGGTCCAAGGGTCGACATTTGCAGTGGAGCCAATTGAAGGAGGGCCAATCAAAAGGGTTCATAGATCCAACCTGAGACTCTGCGTGACTCCTATGCCAACACTAAGACAAAGACAAACACCTGCTAGGGTGAGTGAACCTACCTCATTCCCCGAGCCAGAGGCTCAGTTCGAAAATCCAGAGTATGTCGTGGTAGAGGAAGTCAGATATCCGAGAGCAGAACAGTCACCTAACCCGGAGCCTGAACTATTGGATCAGTTGACTTTAGAAGTCCACGACGAGAAGGACAGGGACGAAGAGTCAGAGAGTACAGAGGAAAGTGACAGTGATTCAGGATCAGAGAACAATGACTTACCTGATGAAGACCTGGAGGTGAGACCTGTACCTACTCCACGGAAGAGAAGGGAGACTAGGTTAAGCGTGCCGGTCCCTGCTCCACGTAGGAGTCAGAGAAAAACTGCTCGGCTAAACAAAAATCCAAACAACCTTCGCAGATCAGCTTGCAATGCAGTGTCTTTAGGTCCTGATATACTTTCCCAGTTACTTGCGAATATAGTACTTTACACTTCAGGGAAACTGCAAGTGGAATCCTAAAATGTAGTTAGTCATCGAGGACGTTGACTAGTTAGCAGGGGAGAATGTAACCAGGTTAAAAGCTATTAACGGAGACAGTTACTCGCTGTTATAAATCATACGCTGTTCCTTTAAGAGATTCAAGATGCTTGGTTACACCCAGAGATGCGCAGCAGAAAGGCGCGCAGTCATGACGTCATAGACAGACGACTCACTGGTAGTTTTTGCGGGAACAGGTAGTTTTAGCGTTGTTTTACAGAGAGACGCAGTTTTGTAAGACTTGTGTGTGTTCTCCACCGTGCGGGGTCCAACACGAGAGTAGGACGGCGTAAGTCACCAGATATATGCATAACAAAAACCACATTAAGGAATTATATGTTTAAAATGCCTTTTAAGTGGAGTGTGTGCATTTTGTATGTCATGTCTCATGCAGAGGCGAGAAGCAACGCAGTGTTCGGTGCTGCAGGTCGGTTCAGAGAGCGTTTGTATTAAAAGTGAGTGTTAAAGTGTTTTGTGAAGGATATATGTTGATAAATGCTGTACTGTATTAATTGTCTCCATGGATCGCCACCTTGCCGTGGTGGAGAACCTTGTGTGTTCCAATGAACCTAAGAGCGATGCCGTCGGGAGCTTTTTAGCTCCTGGTAGGGTCACCCATGGCAGTAAGGTCGATGGGGAGGTCCCAGACAAAGTGCGATCCAAAGACCTCAACGGCGAAGGATGATACTCTAAGTCACAACGAAACTGAAGGCGGATGAAGGCTGCAACAGAGGGTGGTCTCCATTCGTCACGGATTCCATGCCATTGGATTCAGGCCCCTCTCTGCCAAGGACCGTGTGGTGTCTGCAGGCGCATCAGTCTCCCCACATTAAAAGACGTCACGCGCAGGCTTCCTCCCAAAGGGAACCTACCCATTTTACATCCTGGAAGACAAAGTCCTGTGGCGTTCAGGAAGTGGTAACGGGGGCAGGACAGTGAAGTCTGGTAGTTCCTAGTCACAACCTGGCACACAGGCGATGGGTGTTTGATTCAGTCGCTAAGCTCTTGGACTGAGGCAGATAGAGCTTCTCTGCAGCTGCACCCATGACTGAGCAGCCCCTATTCAGGGTCCACTCTGCTCACCCCATTAGGGGAGGGGGTTAGAAAAGGTACCCCAAACATAGCCTGCCTCACAAAATCCTGTCTGGAATACCGCATCCAGAGGGATCACCATTACGCGGTCAGAAACAAAAAATAAAATAAAAACATTTACGTATTGGAGCCTGGAATGTGCGGACCCTCACGGACAACGAAGCCAGCGATCGACCTGAAAGGCGAACTGCCATCATCTCCAGAGAGCTAGGGAAGTTCCAGATCGACATTGCAGCGCTCTCCGAGACCCGACTGGCTGATGAAGGGCAGCTGAAGGAGGAAAAAGGCGGATACACTTTCTTTTGGAAAGGAAAGCCTGCAAATGAGCCACGAATCCATGGTGTGGGTTTTGCTATTAAGAACCGCCTCATCAACCACCTCCATGAACTCCCTGTGGGCATCAACGAGCGCCTAATGACCATACGTCTGATGCTTGCCAGCAGTCAGATGGCCACCGTTATTAGTGCCTACGCCCCAACGCTTGATGCACAGGATGAAGTAAAGGAGGCCTTCTATGCTGACCTGGACAAAATTCTATCTGAAGTCCCCAAGGAGGACAAGTTAATCCTGCTTGGAGATTTCAATGCCAGAGTGGGACGAAACCACCACCTATGGAGAGGCACGCTGGGGAGAGAAGGGGTTGGAAACACAAACTCCAATGCTCCAAACTATGGCATCTCATTGATTACGTCATTGTCCGCTCCAAAGACCGCCGTGATGTCCTTAATACCAGAGCAATGACCAGTGCAGACGACTGCTGGACTGACCACCGCCTCATTCACTCCATCATGTCTATCCGCTTAATGCGGAAAAGAAGGATGCAGAAAAGACAGAGCCGGCCAAAGCTTAACATCGACCTGTTGGGTGACACCACCTACCAACAACAGCTGCAGGATGCTCTTAGCGCAGCCTTGCCCAAACAGTATCAGGAGGATACTGAAAAACACTGGAGCACACTTTCTACTGCCATCATGAACTCCTGCAAATACATCCTTGGTAAAAAAAAGCGGAGACATCAAGACTGGTATGATGAGAATGACACAGAGATTCAGCAAATCATTGACATCAAGCGGCAAACTTTTATCACCTGATAAAATAACATCCACTGCAAGGTGAAAAGAGCAGCCCATGCCAAAGCGAAGGCAGCCGTCCAAACGCAAGTTAGGAAACTGAAGAACCAGTGGTGGACAAAGAAGGCTCTGGAGATCCAGCAGTTTGCCGACTCTGGTGATACAAGAGGATTTTTTGATGCCACAAGAGCGGTATATGGTCCCAGCTATCGCCGCCTAACCCCCCTTCGCTCTAAAGATGGGCTCTTGCTTCTGAAGGACAAGGATGCAATAGCAAACAGGTGGAAAGAGCACTATAAGGACCTCTTAAACACGGACACCATTCCTGAGATGGAGGCTCTTGACCAACTCCCTCAACAGCCCATAATTGAAAACATGGGAGAACAACCCAGCCTGGGTGAGGTGCAGGATGCCATTAAGAATATGAAAAACAACAAGGCTGCTGGGCCCGACGGCATCCCAGCAGAAGTCCTGAAGAAAGGCAGACCTGATCTTCTTAAGCACATCCATGCCCTGCTTCTCAAAATCTGGGAAGAAGAGGAAATCCCTGCTCAGCTTAGGGATGCCTTAATTGTCTCCATATTTAAGAAGGGAGACAGGGCAGACTGCGGAAATTACCGTGGCATTTCTCTCTTGTCCACGATAGGGAAAGCCCTAGCTCGGGTGTTGGCCAACCGACTCACCCCCCTGTCAGAAAGCATCCTTCCTGAGTCTCAGAGTGGATTTCGCCCAAACAGAGGCACTACAGACATGATTTTCACTACTCGCCAACTGCAAGAAAAATGCAGAGAACAAAATCAACCATTATACATGGCCTTCATCGACCTCACCAAAGCTTTCGACTCAGTGAGCCGTCAGGCCCTCTGGCTGGTACTGGCAAAGATTGGCTGCCCAGAAAAATACGTCCGGGTACTGAGACTGCTGCATGACAATATGTCAGCCACGGTACTCAGTGGCAGTGGAGACGAAACTGAACCCTTCCGGGTCGACACAGGAGTCAAACAGGGATCTGTCATCGCTCCAACACTATTCTCCATCTTTGTTGCTGCTATCCTACATCTCACAAGCAAGCATCTGCCCCAGGGAGTCAACATCATGTACAGAACTGACGGCCAACTCCTCAACATCAACCGTTTCAGGGCTAAAGGTCAAACCACCACCATATCGATCATGGAGCTGCAGTATGCGGACGACAACGCCCTTGTAGCCCTCTCGGAAGAGGACCTACAGGGTATCCTATCAGCCTTTGCGAAAGCATACAAACAGCTTGGTCTAGCCATCAACATAAAAAAGACTCAAATCCTCCACCAACCACCACCAAACAGCAGTGCGACTGTCCTACCCCCAAACATCTCCATTGACAACATCAGACTGAAAATGTGGACCACTTCCCATACCTTGGCAGCCTCCTATCATCAAAAGCTGTTATTGATGATGAAATACACCATCGCCTCAGCTGTGCCAGTGGGGCTTTCTCAAGGATAAGGAAGAGAGTCTTTGAGAACCGTGACCTCCAAGCAAAGACCAAAATCTTGGTCTATAAAGCTGTGGTGCTCCCCACTCTTCTGTATGGATCAGAAGCCTGGACCACATACAGCAGGCACTTAAAGGCACTTGAGGCATACCATCAGAGATCCCTCCGAAAAATCCTTAGGATTAGCTGGGAGGATCGGCGCACTAACACCAGCGTCCTAGAGGATGCTGACATTCCCACCATCACTGCCACCATTGCCCAAAACCAGCTCAGATGGACTGGCCATGTTATCCGCATGCCTGACTCTCGCCTCCCAAAACAAGTCCTTTATTCCCAACTTGCTAAAGGGAAACGGGCCCCTGGAGGCCAAAAGAAGAGGTACAAAGATAACATAAAAACAAACCTAAAGAAGTGCCACATAGACCTAAAAGCTTGGGAAGACATGGCAACAGACAGGGCGACCTGGAGAAACCTTGTCTGTGAGGGTGCTGCACTATATAATGATGACCTCTGCCATGCTGCACAAGACAAGCGCAGACTCAGGAAGGAGAGAGCAACCACCAAACAGGTCCAACCCAAACCCTCAACCACTCCATTCCCATGTCCACACTGCACAAGGATAATCGGGTCCAGAATCGGCCTCTATGCCCACCTGAAGACCCACAAGGACCAAGAAGGAGGACAGTCATACTCGACTACGAGTGACCAACGATGATGATGACTGTATTAATTGTTAGTTAATGCATGTACTGTTCTGAAGTGGTAATACTGATGCACTTTTGTGACTGTTATCCTCAGCTGGAGAGGCTATTACCGTTGTTTATTGTTTAGGCTATCTATGCTGTTTACTGATCATTGTTTATCAGTTGATATTGTTGTGAGACAGAAAGGACCATTTACAACTTGTATCCTAATTATTACACTCATTACTAGAGTGTTAATGCTGTTCTCAACCAGAGTGCAGTCGGGGAATAAAGACCCTTAAAATGTATGCTGTGTCCTGTTCTCTCTTATATGACCAGGCTACACTTATGACATGTTCCGACCTCTATATGAGTGAGGGTCTGAGCCTTCTTAATTCCATCGTGTCACCGGGTCCGGGTACAGAGGGGTAATATGGTTCTTATTATACATCCATGGGTATTATGAGCGTTGTGGTTCAACGGTTCAACCGATCTGAATCGCTTCCTGAAGCAGTCACGACAGGCAGCTAGGCTTCGTTTGTCATCGGTGACGTCACTTGCCCAAAACGATAACAGCCTCGATACATGCTTCACAAAGAGCTTCGGGGATTACTCGACACACGCTCCGAAGCCTCGGCGCAATACGTAACATCACTACACCCGGCCATTATTCGTTCCGAGTGATGCGTGTGGTGCGGGAGCTGCTGCTCGTTCCAGTGGCGTCTGTGCCATGCTGTAGGAAAGAACGAAACTCCGCCTCCGACGCTGTGTCCAGTTGTTATTATACATCCATGTATGAAGGGCTGTAGCCAAAATTCTAACTAACCTCACACACACACTACTGAACACATCAGGCCTTGCACACACACTATACTGAAATACTCTCACCTTCACTAGTGAACACTTCACACACACATAACTGAAAATTAAACCTCACACACACACTATTGAAATACTCTCACATTCACTAGTGAACACCTCGCTTATACAACTGAAAATTACACCTCACACACGCAACTGAAAATTAACCTCACACACATACTACTGAAATACTCTCACATTGACTACTGAAAACCTTACACACACACATTCCTGAAAAATGTTTACTGAAAGGTTCTCAGTAGGGGATGTGTGTGAAGTAGAGATGTTAAGATTCACCGATTCTCATCGGTGCACCGGCATAAACGTTCAAGATGCGAGTGCACCGGTTGAAAGAGTGCACATCGGCTACAGTTTGGGTTGAACTCGCAATTCATCGATGGTAGCGTCTTTGCATCGGTAAAAAAAATATATATATAAAATCCCCTCACCTTGTCGACGCTCAGCAGAGACGATCTTTGATATTTGCTTCACCACTACGGAGGCAGAGAGTCTCAGTTAACACACACGGAAGTAAAGGAGAAAGAGAAACACAGCGCATCGAAAAATACCTACAAATCAAACGTTTGGCAACAGTTTGGATTGTTCAAGAAAGGCGGTCAACTTGAAAAATCGCTCGCAAATTGTTAACGATGCCGTGCTGCTTTAAAGTACACAAGTAGTACGAGGAACTTAGCGACGCACATAAAGAGGCGACATGGGGTCTGCGGCTGAAAAGAAAAACCTGAAAGTTAGACATATGAGTTAAATCACTCAGTGAGGTGTTCTGTCAGAGAGAGTGGTGTTTAGTTTATAGCAGCCTGTGACCAATAATAGTTTAAATGTCTTCCTTACTGTAAGCAGTTATGATAGAGCTGTTTGTGAAAGGTTATTTGTATTCTTTATTGTTCATATAGAAACCAGTGCTTTCTGCTCACTGGTAAGTTAGCCTATGGATGAGTGTTGAGCACATCAGACTGGCAGTTGTATGGGCATTGCACTATGGTAGTTGTTATGTGGACATTGTTAATCATGGGCAATGCATCCTTAAATTGTTTAACTGTGAGGTGTTATACAATTGTACTGTACTCTGGAGAGTTTTTTAAGGTAAAAAAGGTAAAAAAATAAACAGCATGATGGGATGTGCAGTACTAGTAGAGAGAAACAAATATGTAAAGCACTTTTTGTTAATGTATGATTTGCTGCATATAAGGAATACAACAAAAATCCTCTGTCGTACTATATTGAAGTATCATTATTTTGCATCCTGTTGAATCGTATCGCTCCGAATCTATGGGCTCAGAACAGTCTCATAATACACACATGCACACAGAAGGATTCACACTTGTATTTCATGATCCGCAAAAGGATTCACACTTGTATTTCCGGATCCACACTTGTGTTTTTCAATGAACACACAAATGTGTTCCGTTTCATATACATGTAAATAAAATCCAAATACAGAAAAAAGTTTTACATATGTATTTTTGATCCACACATATTTGTTTTCCGTTTAAAACCGCTGCACCTGCAAACACAAACCGCTTTCTGTGCATGGATCGCTGTGCATTCGTGTGTGGGTTTTTTGAGACTCCCCTGACGGTCAGCCGATTCGTACTTCTCATTTTTTCTATCTATAGCCAATCAGATGTCTCCTCAATTCTAAGCCAATCACATGAGCGCGCCCACACGAGGGTAGATTTCTTGCGTTCATGACGTAGCGCTTCATGTACGCATTTTGCGCAGTCCGGAGCTGACAGGTACATGGGGCCTGCCTGCAGGCGCTAATCTCAGGACACCTCCACTCTCAGTACATTGTCACTTTCCGAACAGGAAATGCACGCAAATACAATCTTTTATATTATTAAGGTACAGCGCCACTTTCCGAACCATTGATGAATGCTTGTGTACACAAAAACGGCAGGCAAAACCGTTTTAAATGTGTGTTTCCTGAATGACGAATACAGCTGCTTTATTTATGTCTGTGTGAAGTTGTTGTGAGTGTGGAGGGAGCAGCTACAGGTTAGCCTAATCGATCAGTGCACTACGAAGCCAGTGCTAGTGAACTGTCAACGGGGGGAGCCCCGCCGGTCATTATCAGCCAATATTTACTCTTAATAGTTTGATCGGTGCTCTCTATAAAGGCCGATCAGGAGAGCTGGATCTGATCAATATGGACATAAATGCGAATGGAGTATAACCGGACGCGAGAGAGATCAGATCAGCTGCTGAGTCTGATGGAGACACGCAGCTCTGCATGATCACCTGAAGCTCCGCCCTCTGTTTAGCAAGCTGACCGGACTGCGCAAAATGCGTATATGAAGTGTCATGAGCGCAATAAATCATACCCTCGTGGGGGAGCGCTCATGTGATTGGCTTAGAATGAAGGAGACATCTGATTGGCTATAGATAGAAAAAATTACAAGTACGAATCGGCTGACCGTCAGGGGAGTCTCAAAAAACCCACACACGAATGCACAGCGATCCGTGCACAGAAAGTGGTTTGTGTTTGCAGGTTCAGAGGTTTTAAATGGAAAACAAATATGTGAGGATCAAAAATACATATGTAAAACTTTTTTCTGTATTTGGATTTTATTTACATATATGAAACGGAAGACATTTGTGTGTGCATTGAAAAACACAAGTGTGGATCCGGAAATACAAGTGTGAATCATTTTGTGGATCATGAAATACAAGTGTGAATCCTTCTGTGTGCATTTGTGTATTATGAGACCGTTCTGAGCCCATACGAATCGCATAATGTTGAATCAAATCGTATCGGACTGTATCGCAACAAGGGTGAATCGTATCGCATCACATAGCCTGGTGTTTCAAATCTATCGTTAATGTATCATGGCAACGTATCGAGATGGAGATGCACTAGTGTGAGGTGGTGGATTCTTGCTGCAACGGATGTCATTGTAATGAAACGGAAGTACCAAACTGCTAGTGGTCGCTCTGCTAGCTCTGTTAGCTCAAGGGTGCTACAGGGGCTCAGCTGCTTCGCTGATCCGGAGAACACAACTTGAACTCGTGGTGTTTGTTGTGTTGATGCCTGGTGGAGTATTCTTCATTGAAATATCGGACTTATCTTATGGCTCTGCGGTTAAAACAGAACGTCCATGAATGCAGTTCCTTCGGTAAGTAAAATTCAAGCACTTTATTTTTTACTGGTGTTTTTATTCAGCTAAGCTACATCTGTGCTAATGATGCTATCCGTACCATCCAAGTTATAATAGAGAAGTACATAATAGAGAAGTGTAAAACATTAAGAAGAATTATACTGTAGAACAAAAGGCTTCTGTGTGAGGTTGGTAATATAAGGTAATCCTCATACATTAGATAGTTAGTTTGCTAATTAGGTAACTATCCATTGTTAAATTAAATTAGCTATGCTCGACGATGCAGACAGCTAGCGTCACAGTAGTGTTGAAGACAAGCGTACTGTATGAGATTAACCTCACTATAAGATCTGTGTATTTTAAAAATATGAATCTCACATTTCCAGTAGGTTCTAGAAATAACGTTAACGTAGATATTGCAATATGGTTTTTTGATCTGGAGTTAATTATTGAAGCTTACTGGTTAACGTTCATCATATTAAACAAACAAACCCAAACCTTGTTGTTTTTATTAATATTATTACCAATACTTACTAAGGATTTTATTATCATTACACTGGAGAAACCGACTTATTGTGGCAGCAGAACGTGAACATGTAACTTAATGCCTGCATTTAACGGCAATAGCGTAGTCAATGCTTTAGGGACAAGGATATGATTTGTTTAAATATTAGATATGACGTTATGTGTGCTTCTGTGACAATTAAACATTCATTGCATTACATTTGTTAAAGATGTTTGTCTTTTACCCTTGCGTGTGATGCAGACAGACCAGAGGATGCTGAACACGAGAGACAGACCTATATTCCTAGAAGCAGTGAACTTCAGCATGGAGTGAAAGGTACAAAGACCCCTTTCATACTGTACAAAAAATCGAGAAACGTTATGGTTTAAATAAAGTAACAACTGTGTTCCATCCCTGCAAAAAGTTACATTTCGATTTACCAAGCAACATGATTTTTTTGTCAGCTTTCACATTGCAATGTATTTAAGGCAATTGTTATTTTACATTGTGAGAATTGCTACCATTTGTCTTTACATATGTGACCCGTTCTATCAAAATCAGTCGGAAGTCGCAACGGCTCATTTCAAAGTTAACGTGGATTTGCATAAAAAAATTGTTTTTCGGGGTTCGGGTGTTTTGTTTAATTTTAAGTAAACAAAGTCTTGGCTTTCAGAATATGTAACAACATTAACATTAACCTTTCTGTTGGTCGCTTGTTAGCAGACCCTTCACGCGATGGCAGAGTGAACAGGTACAGGCAGGGCCCTGATAGCCCTATAGTTTAAATCTACTACCCACAAATAAACATATGGACATGGGTTGTTTGGAGTATTTTCACTGAAGTTATGAGAAAACTCTGTTTCAAGGCGAGCATTGTGTTACCATGGCAACGGCATTTGAAGAAATCTCAAAACTGTCCCGTCGATGTCTTAACGGCTGGACTGTTAGCATACTTCTATCTGAAGTCTGCTGCTCTGAGGCAGTGTGCGAAAAAGTACACGTCCCACCGTCCGGGACGTGTTATTTACAATATCGGACAAGTAGATCTTTCAATTGACTTGTCCGGCGGACAAGTGACGTTTTTCGCCCTGATTTATTGAAAAATTATTGATAAATTCAGTTTACAAAAGGCAGAACTCATTCGCAAATTGTACGTGTCCACCATTGTTCGTTTAGAAATGTTAGTTTCGGTTCTGCTTGTCGATTCCTAAGGAAATGCATCTCGCCGCTTTCTGTACAGTAGACGGGGGCGGGGCGGGAAGTGTAGCACAGTGGCAGAGTTGGGAAGCAAAACTCGGTTCCGAGTAGGAACAAGAAATAACAATTGTCCGGTCCCGGGATTGATAAGAGTTGTGAGGACAGGAGGCCGAGCCCCGCGGACCGCAGCTCTCTCTCTCTATGCTCCGTATCAGCTGATCGCTGCACGGTGCGGCTCAGCGTCTCTCTCTCTCTCTCTTTCTACACACAGCGGATCTGATGCCCGTTTAACAGCCTCATCTTTGTCAAACTTTCTTATGTTCTTTCTTTAACGCGTAATGAAGGTTATTAAGCGTTTTAGCTCCTGTGTTGTTAATATTGACTGCCATTTCATTTATGAAGTGTAGCAGCCTCCCTGTGTCCTAGCGCTTTCCTCACATCCCCGGACCCCCAGACTCGGAGGAGCACAGGGATGTCAGTATTGTTTATGAAGCAGGGTATAGAAAGTACATTATTGAAATGAAAATACTATTTATTTACTTTTACAAACAGTGAGCAGCTGGGCAGCTGCAGCATGTGTATTGCAGGACATGTGTAAGCGTGCAAGCGTCTTTGAGTTGTAGAAAAGCGCTAGGCCTATAGGCTATAAATATAATATATTATTATTATTATTATTATTATTATAAGGCCTATGCGTTGAACATGTGTGGTTGGACTCTGTCTGTGCAGTGTAACATCAGAGGAGACTGGGCCAATTGTACATTCTCAAACTGCACCACTTAAAACTAAATAAACAATGCAGAGATTATTTTCATATAATTCTATTCAATAACCGTAATAGATTAAACAGTATGAAGTGATTTGTACATAGGAATACAGATTTGACTTAATGTTTTCATAAATATATTTTTCTCCCAGTTTTTCATGGGACTTATTTTTACCCTCTCAAAGAACCGGAATCGAGAACCGAAAATGACTGGAATCGAAAAGCAGAACCGGAATCGTTCAAATCCAAACGATACCCAACCCTATGTGTGATGCAGTAAAATCTCACCGCTCACTTACGTTAGCGGTGTCGTAAAACCGTGGGAAAATGTAAAATACGATGGAGAAGAAGAAGATTCCAGTCGCCCCAATTTGTGTCCATTCTGGACAAGTGAAAAATGTATTCGGACAAGTAAATTGCCAAACTCACTTGTCCATGGACAAGTACTCTCTAAAAACTTTTTCTCACACTGGCATGTCATTTGGAGTGATGACATCATCGTGTTCCATTACACAGGTGTTTATATTTTGAGCTAACGAGGTGTGCAGAGATCACAGGTTTCCATTGTTCTGAATGAGGGATAAACGTCTTACATGTGAACGTTTTGTGGAAGAACCGTAACAGATATCTGAGAAATTTCAAAACGTGAAGCATGCAAAGGAAGTTGAGTATCTGAAGTGTAATTTTTGTGTACTTTCGGGTTCATAATGTGGCCTTTTTGGCAGTTTAACTAAAGGTGTGCGGCTGCTACCATGAGGAAATATCAGCCTGAAATTACAATGTGCTTTAATGGAGGAATGTTGAATGTTTTTGTCACTTCATGCCCTCAAGAGGCATTTTGTTTAATTATTTTTGCTTAATTATTTGTCATTTTCCAAGCTACGACATGTTTTCCTACCTTTTTCATGAAAAGTTATGTCTCAGGAACGTAGGGTTTGGGAATTATGGCAGTTTTAAAATAAAATATGAAGGCAAATCTCAAGATTTTCTACCCTCTAGCTGTGACATCACGCACTCTAGTTTAGTGGGAATGCTGTTAACAGCATTCCAACTAACTGTTATTCTACGGAAGAAAAGTTTATTATTCCGCCGGTATTTTGGCCCTCTTCTCCTCCCGCATTTGGCATTGCAGAAACTCCGTTCAAACATCAAAACGTTCAGCTCTGTCGGGAATCGATGGCTATTACTTTTCTCATTCATAACTTTCATAATTCCAGAGATACATCCTATAATACATCAAATTTTTAACATTGAAGTCAATGTCGAAAATCTTCAGACTTCAACAAATCTTCATGCAATTCAACTGCTAACTGTTCATTCATACTTTCACTCAGACACCTCGGTCCAACTTTAAAATGTTACACATCTTTCTGACATTATTCGTGTAAAACAACTTTTAAATCTGATTCTTACTTTTAGAGATATTAAACATTGTTCAGACCTTGTTTTAGAAGTTTTCTTCACATTTTAACATTAACTAGAGTGTGTGATGTCACAGCTAGAGTGGAGGACAGCTTGAAATTCACATTCATATTTTTTTTTAAACTGCCATAATTCCCAAACCCTACATTCCTGAGACATAATTTATAATGATAAACGTAGGAAAACATCTCGTAGCTTGAAAAATGACAAATAATTAAGCAAAAATAATTAAACAAAATGCTTTTTGAGGGCATGAAGTGACAAAAACGTTCAACATTCCTCCATTAAACCCCATTGTAATTTCAGGCAGATATTTCCTCACGGTAGCAGCCGCACACCTTTAGTTAAACTGCCAAAAAGGCCACATTATTAACCCGAAACTACACAACAATTAGATTTTAGATACTCAACTTCCTTGACATGCTTCACGTTTTGAAATTTCACAGATATCTGTTACGGTTCTTCCACAAAACGTTCACATGTAAGAGGTTTATCTCTCATTCAGAACAATGAAGCCTTTGATCTCTACAGAGCTCGTTCGCTCAACGATAAACACCTGTGTAATGGAACACGATGATGTCATCGTTCCAAAACTGACATGCTCAGAGCAGCAGACTTCAGATAGCAGTGTGCAAACAGTCCAGCCGTGAAGACATCTACGTGACAGTTTTGAGATTTCTTCAAATGCCGTTGCCATGGCAACACAATGCTTGCCTTGAAACACGGTTTTCTCATATTTTCAGTGAAAATACTCCAAACAGCCAAGAACTTCACAGGTTTGGTAACGATGCAGCCATCAACGCATCTAAGCGTAGTATGGGGTGTCATCAAATGCCGTTGCCATGGCGACGGACCACTCGCCATGAAACACGATGTGGCTGTAAGTCCCATCGACACGGTCCAATCGTCCCCCAATCTTCACTTGTATATCACCGGTCCATGCCTCAACAGCTCTACGCCAATTCTGAGATCTCACCATATGCCGTTTCCATGGAAACGCATCCCTCGCCATAAAACATGATGTCGCTATAACTCCTATGCAAATGTTCAAAAAGTGCTCAAACTTCACAAGTGTGCTAACAGTCCAGCCATGAAGACATCTATGGGACAGTTTTAAGATTTCTTCAAATGCTGTTGCCATGGCAACACAATGCTCGCCTTGAAACACGGTTTTCTCATGACTTCAGTTAAAATACTCCTAACAGCCCAAAACTTCACAGGTTTGGTAACAATGCAGCCATCAACGCGTCTAAGCGTATTATGGGGTGTCATCAAATGCCGTTGCCATGGCGACAGATCATTCGCCATCAAGTTAGTTCAAAAGTTTGCGTTTCAAATATTCTGCTGCTTTTCCAAGCCTTTTCACTTTATTTTCTTCTCTCATCACACATTCAAGCCCCCAGTGTTCATGTATCATTTCAATCTAAATTATTCACTTTTTTTCTTACACATTACATTTCAAAGTAGCAGTTTAGCGTCAGATTTTCAGCATAAAGCATTCCCACTAGCAATTTCTTCAGGAATTGCATTCTCTAGTTAATGTTAAAATCTGAAGAAAACCTCTTTAACAAAGTCTGAACAATGTTTAATATCTCTAAAAGTAAGAATCAGATTTAAAAGTTGTTTTACACGATTAATGTCAGAAAGATGTGTAACATTTTAAAGTTGGAATGAGGTTTCTGAGTGACAGTATGAAGGAAGAGTTAGCAGTTGAAGTCGCATGAATATTTTGAAGATGTTTCAAATCTGAAGAGTTTCTCCATTGACTTCAATGTTAAAAATGTGATGAATTATGGGATGTATCTCTGGAATTATGAAAGTTATGAATGAGAAAAGTAATAGCCATCGATTCCCGACTGAGCTGAACGTTTTGATGTTTGAACAGAGTTTCTGCGATTTTCAATGCAGGAGGAGAAGAGGGCCAAAATTCCGGCGGAATAATAAACTTTTCGTCCGTAGAATAACATATAGTTGGAATGCTGTTATCAGCATTCCCACTAAATAACATATTTTAATGTTGATTAACTTCATACTGTCAATAAAGGTATTCTGATTATGATACTGTTCATTCATAATCTGATTATCTTTGTAGTACAAAGAGATGAATTTAAAAAAACACAATCAAATAAAAAAATATATTATTTCTACAGCCGCTAAATAAGGGCTGGACAGTGTTACAAATGTATTGAACATGTACAAACGTAACTTGACAGGGATTAACTCTAATAAACTAGAGGTCGTTTCCATAAACCATTGGCGGCTCCAGAGATTTTATTTTGGGGGTGCTGTGGGGTAGCTTGATGTTTCAGAGGGTGCTCAAACATTTAGGGTTTCCCATTAATGTACTGGGCACTACAGTGGAATACACACATACATAGTGTACCCGCGACTCTTACAATGAAGGCTCGATAATTAGCTCACGGCACATAGTTGTAAGCAAGGGTAAAGTGCTATTTTTTATAAGTCTTGGGCGGACCTCCTATCCTCTAGGGTGGTCCGGGGGCATGCTCCCCCAGGAAGACATTTTTAAATATTAAAGTTAAATGCATCAATCTGGTGCACTTTGAGAGCAAAATTAAGAGATCTATGGATACATCTCAACGGACGCCCATATGGAACAGAACTATAAGCAGATTTTATTTTTCTTTATGGATATATTACAAATCACCAGTGTTTGGCAAGTTACTTCCAAAATGTAATACAGTACATATGACTTATTACTGTATTTTTTAAGTAATAAGTTACATTACAATATTACTGTCTGAAATGTAATGAGTTACACAAATGCTATATTACTTTTGAGTTACTTTAACAAAAATAACCGCAAAAGAACGGCTAGGTATTTTAAATGTTAAAATGTAGTTTAGTGCAGCTCATTGTACATCCAGTGAAGGGCAATGTGTTATAGCATAACAACTGTGTAGGCCATTAAGGCTACTAACAACTTTTATTACACGGCTTGGGCAGGGTTCGAGTTATAAACTGAGCTCTATGGAGGGGTCTTTAAAACTAACGCCTGCGCGCACACACACACACACACACACACACACACACACACACACACACACACACACACACACACACACACACACACACACACACACACACACACACACACACACACACACACACACACACACACACACACACACACACACACACACACACACACACACACACACACACACACACACACACACACACACACACACACACACACACACACACACACACACACACACACACACACACACACCTTGATGAGCCCGAAGGGTTGAACACCAGGTTTACTAATCTACCCGCACAATTTTTCTCTGGTGTCGGAATGTCTTGCGATGTTAGTGAATTCTTAAAAAACAAAACGCCATTTAATTTCGGGTTAAAATGTGTTGTAACTGCATTACCGAGAATTGTAACGAGTAGTATATTACCCAAATGTCATTAGTAATGCGTTACATTACTGTAACTCCGTTACTTTTGTAACCTGTTACACCCAACACTGCAAATCATTCCCCTTTCAAACTGTATTCTTGTTTTACTGTCATATAGTATTTCATAACTGTCTTTCATTTATTCTCTTATTGTTTCATAACTATGTGACGGAGCAGATCACAGAGTGACTGACTCCGCCACTGACAGCCGACACACACCACACACACACCAAACATTTCCTGCTCTCTTCCGTGAAATTAACCATGCAATTTATTATTTATTTTGCGTTTGCTAATTATGGGGAATGATTGTGTTAAGAGGTAGTTAACCTGTTTATGTTTGGGTCGGATTTTTATGTTGACAATGTGGTTTTGAGTTAATTGTGTCACCTGTTGACGGTAAGCCTGGTGGGAGGGGCTATGGGTTCAAAAGGGACAGGGTTTGGCCCTGGAAGTGGACTCGGGAGAATGTTGCAGTGAAGGCAACAGATGGGATCGGTTCGAGAGATTGTTGCAGAGAAGGCAACACCAGAGCATGTTTACTCTCCATGAGTAAGCCTCTATTCAAAGAAACTACTTGTGGTAGATGAAGTACATTATTTAAAAGTTTACATTAACTTTGAATAATAACACGGGAGAAACGGATCCTCTCTTTTCCTCTCTCCCTCCCTCTCTCTCCTGACAGCCCGTCAGTTTTTCATGCAGCGCGCTAAACAGTGGGCGGGCTTCAGGTGATTATGCAGCAGCTTATCTGATCTCTCTCTCGCGTCCGGTTACACTTCACTCGCGTTTATGTCCATATCGATCAGATCCAGCTCTCCTGATCAGCCTTCATAGAGAGCACAGATCACACTATTAAGAGTGAATATCGGCCGATAATGATCGGTGGCCAATCGATCGGAGCATCGGACATTTTGACTGGCAGGTTTTGAATTTTTCGGTTTTTATTAAATTTGACCAGCTAAAAACCAGTAATTACCGAAATCCTGGTGCGTTCATATACAACAAATCACCATAGTCCAGCACAGGTAAAAAGGTCACAGTGATTAGCCTTTTCCTGGCCTCAAGTGAGAAACAGGACTTGTTTCTAAAAAAGAAACCTAGTCTAACCCTCATGTTTTTAAGCAGGTTATTGACATGAAGTTTAAAAGTAAGACAATCATCAAGCCAGATACCTAGGTATTTTTAACAGGTAACCACTTCAAGTACTTGTCCTTGCATAGTAACAATATCTAAAACAGGCTCTGGTGTCTTTTTAGCTTTTGAAAATAGCAATACCTTGGTTTTATCAACATTTAAAAGAAGCTTAAGCTCAGGAAGCTGAGTCTGAATAATGTTAAAAACAGCCTGTAATTCAACACCAGCCTCCTTAATGGAGGGACCTCTACAGTACATAACGGTGTCGTCCGCATAGAAATGTAAAGTAGCTTCATTCACATTTTCACCTACACTGTTGATATATATGGAGAATAAAAGTGGACCTAAAACATATTATATTAGGTTTAGTTTTTGATTGAGTCCTAGCTATATTGTCTGCAGTTCTAGGGTTAATATGAATCTAATATGATTGCATCGGTCTAAATTAGATTTCAAATGATTAACTGTGTATGTAATGACGATCATAGTGTGGGTTGAATCCTTTTTAATAACCACTGTCTTTTAACTGATTTAAATGTGGAAACTGGGCTTATTCATCAGAATTAGACTTGACTTGACTTGCTTGACCTGAGCAATGACTTGACTTGACTTGCTTGACTCTCACCACAGTGACTTGGGACTTGCTTGATACTTGTAGGTCAAGACTTGAGACTTGCTCATGACTTGCACATGTAAGACTTACTCCCACGTCTGATAATATTAGACAAATATGAAGACGTTAAACTTTAAACATCCATGACTTAAACAAGGTTAATACTAGGGGTGTAACGGTACACGTACCCGTACCAAAATTATTCGGTACGGGCCCTTCGGTTCGGTACACATGTGTACCGAAGTGTACCAAACGAATATAACGTTAAATGTAAAAAATTGAGAACGTGAACAACTTTTTGGAAGTAATATCCGGTGCTGCGTCGCAGCATTCAGAGTAATTTGCTCACATTCGGTTCAACGTGTCATAGAGCGAGCAAGTCATTTAATTGGATGAGAGGCATACTACAGATGTAGCGATTCATTTCAGACAGTTTGAAACGCGAGGGCCGTGATTGGTACGTGATCTGCCCTCGCTCAAGGGAAAACCTCCAGTTTGACTTGAGACCGCCCCCGTGATAGATAAATGTAATTATAATGAAGCCAGCTGCAATGGATCATTGATCCACCAGGGGGTGCAGTGGAGTTCCACACTGGAGCCCATGTGAAATAAAGTCAGATACAGTACGCTGGATGTACAGCGGAACTTTGTTAAGATCCATATGTCACGGATATCATACTCTGTGCTAAATAAGAGACATGTAATCATTTACAAAACATCACCATGTTGTTATTTAACAAAATAATGTTGTTTAGTCGAAAAAAACGAACAGGAGGAAATGCAGCCCGGCTCTCGATTTTTAATCCTAATTTAATCATCATCTTCACCACGATCATTTATGTTTATGTTCGCCGAATTGACATGAAATCACTGACACATATGAATATACTGTATTCAACTTCATTAAAACGTTATTAACGTGCCTAAACTCAGTAATTCACAAAAAATATTTATATTTTAATGGAGCCTTGTCGGTCGATCAGGATCCCAAAGCGTGGCGGAGGGATCCTGATCTGCATGATGGGTACTATTTTTCCCCATAAGGAACAAGTCGCTGCAAATTATCCCGCTTATTACACGGCCACATTCTCAACAAAGTAACGACATGACTCCCAGTATTAATTGAAATACTTTTATAGATTTAGAAAATGTTTTTATTGATTTAAAAAATAGTTGTATGTATTGATTTAAATTGACATGCATCCGCTAAGAAAAATAGTCCGTTGTTACCGTTTTTTAAACAGTCTGAATGAAACGGTAGCTCTCAGCTGTGTATTTACACAACTAATGGCCCATCAACCACAGCTCTCTCCCCCCCCTCCCCCCCTGATCTTTCTTCTCCAGCAGCTAAATTAACTGGATGTTACTCTGAGTGACCATAGACTGTATGTGACAAGATTACAGTTAGTGACGTAACAACACCATAAAAGCTGGTGGGTTAGGTAAAAGCAATACGGGAGGTAAAAATAACTAGAATAATTGTGATTCATTTATTGTGGCTTTTAATGTTTTTATGTATAAAATGTTATGTAATTCAGGCTTATAGTTCACCCTTCTCTAAAAGCCTTCAACAATGACAATATTCATAGTAATTTAATAAATCCTTCCAACACACATTGTAAAAAATAGCCTACTGTAAGTTAAGAAATCATTTCGATATGTACATCTTCTGATGTAACAACAATAACATTATAAATAGTAACATAGCTGAACATGGTATTGCACATTTAGCTTTGAGTGTTACTGACCTGAGATGTTTTTATTACATGAATTAAGGTGACTGAGGCTTTTTAACATACAGGGATGCAAACTCATCAGGTATGAAAAAGGTGACAAGGATCCGAGCCCCCAGCTCCCCCACCCCACGGAATAACAGAGGATTTTAGCAGTCAGAACAACTAAAGCAGCAGTGTTAATAATAACAGAAACGCCAAAGAGTCACATCTAATAGAAATATATAAAAGCATTTATTTTAAATTGTGTAGCAGTCAGTTTATAATTTTGGCAGCACTGTTGAGCATTTTGAAAATGTATTTTCATGCCTCTGTGCAAGGCTTAAGTCTTTCTATCTTTATAGCCACATGGTGTAAAGTAACTAAGTTCATAAACTCAACAAGTACTATACTTGGGCACAATTTTGAGATACTTGTACTTTATTTAAGTATTTCAATGTTTTGCTACTTTGTTCTTCTACTCCACTACAGTTCAGGGGTACATGCTGTACTTTTCCCCCACTCCATGTATGTAATACCTTTAGTTACTTTACAGATGTGGATGAATGATGTGAAATATAATCAAGTGTTAATTCTGACTTTACAGGACTGTCTCAGAAAATTAGAATATTGTGATAAAGTTCTTTATTTTCTGTAATGCAATTAAAAAAACAAAAATGTCATACATTCTGGATTCATTACAAATCAACTGAAATATTGCAAGCCTTTTATTATTTTAATATTGCTGATTATGGCATACAGCTTAAGAAAACTCAAATATCCTATCTCTAAATATTAGAATATCATGAAAAAGTATACTAGTAGGGTGTTCAACGAATCACTTGAATCGTCTAATTAACTCGAAACACCTGCAAGGGTTTCCTGAGCCTTGAAAAACACTCAGCTTGGTTCAGTAAACTAAATCACAAGTATGGGGAAGACTGCTGATCTGACTGCTGTCCAGAGGACCGTCATTGACACCCTCCATCAGGAGGGTAAGACACAAAAAGAAATGTCTCAAAGAGCAAGCTGTTCACAGAGTGCAGTTTCAAAGCACATCCACAAAAAGTCTGTTGGAAGGGGGAAATGTGGCAGGAAACGCTGCACAACCAAGAGAGATGACCGCAGCCTTAACAGCATTGTGAAGAAGAGTCGCTTCCAGAATTTGGGGGAGCTTCAAAGACAGTGGACTGAAGCTGGAGTCCAGGTATCAAAAGTCACTGTTCACAGACGTGTCCGGGAAATGGGCTACAATAGCCGTATTCCCATGGTCAAGCCACTTCTGAACTCAAGACAACGGAAGAGGCGTCTGACTTGGGCTAAGGAAAAGAAGCACTGGACAGTTGCACAGTGGTCCAAAGTCCTCTTTTCAGACGAAAGCAAGTTTTGTATTTCATTTGGAAGTCAAGGCGCCAGAGTCTGGAGAAAGGCTGGAGAGGAGCAAAATCCAAGTTGCTTGAAATCCAGTGTGAAGTTCCCACAGTCAGCGATGGTTTGGGGAGCCATGTCAGCTGCTGGTGTTGGTCCACTGTGTTTCATCAAGCCCAGAGTAAATGCAGCTGTGTACCAAGAGATTTTAGAGCACTACATGCTTCCGTCTGCTGAAAAGCTCTATGGAGATGAGGAATTCATTTTCCAGCATGATCTGGCACCTGCCCACAGTGCCAAAACCACCAGTAACTGGTGTACTGACCATGGCATTACTGTCCTCGATTGGCCTGCAAATTCCCCTGACCTGAACCCCATAGAGAATATGTGGGGTATTGTGAAGAAGAAGCTGAAAGACACCAGACCCAACAATGCTAATGAGCTAAAGGCCGCTATTGAAGCATCCTGGGCATCCATAACACCTCAGCAATGCCACAGGCTGATTGCCTCCATGCCACGCCGCATTGATGCAGTAATCCGTGCAAAAGGATTCCCAACCAAGTACTGAGTGCATTAATGGACATTTTCAAATGTTTGATTGTGTTTTGCTGTTATAAATCTTTTTTTTTTACTTGGTCTGAGGAACTATTCTAATTTTTTGAGATAGGATTTTTGAGTTTTCTTAAGCTGTATGCCATAATCAGCAATATTAAAATAATAAAAGGCTTGCAATATTTCAGTTGATTTGTAATGAATCCAGAATGTATGACATTTTTGTTTTTTTAATTGCATTACAGAAAATAAAGAACTTTATCACAATATTCTAATTTTCTGAGACAGTCCTGTAGTTCCACCTGGAGTAAATCCACAAGCTACCCTGCAGTATACAAAGTCATTCAAACTAGCTGCACCTTTACCAGCTTTGAGAACACTTTCATGATCAATCATTATAAAACATATCATATATATTATTCTGAAATGGACCAATCTGCACAATGACTACTTTTACTGTCGCTACTTTCACTATATTTTGATGAGAATACTTTTCTACTTTTACTTGAGGAACATTTTGAATGCAGGACTTTTACTGTAACAGAGTATTCCTACACTCTGGGACTATTACTTTTACTCAAGTACAAGATCTGAGTACTTCTACTTTTACTCAAGTACAAGACCTGAGTACTTCTACTTTTACTCTAGTAAAAGATCTGTGTGCTTCTACTTTTACTCAAGTACAAGACCTGAGTGCTTCTACTTTTACTCTAGTACAAGATCTGTTTGCTTCTACTTTTACTCAAGTACAAGATCTGAGTACTTCTACTTTTACTCAAGTACAAGACCTGAGTACTTCTACTTTTACTCAAGTACAATATCTGAGTACTTCTACTTTTACTCAAGTACAATATATATATACTTATACCACCTCTGTTTATAGCCTATGAAAAAAACTATTAGAAATAGAAGGCTAAAGCTAACGTTAGCAGATAGTGACAATGTATGCTAGCTGACTCAACGATTCCTTAAATAATATTGCCACAGAAAAACTTTTCAGTTCACATCACGCTCTGCCGCTCCGACAGGGAGCTCTGCTCTGAACACCTGAACGGCCCGTTCTAACAGCTGTTCACCAGCGGTCCAGTCTGTGCCACAGTGACTCCGGACGCACAGTTAATATTAACGAACGCACCCGTAGGTAATGTAGCTGCTGAAGCTCGACCATCATCTCCGAGCAGCAGAGCCTTATTATACATCCATGAGCAGAGCCGACAGGCAGGAAGACTCGAGCACACAGCTCGTACTTCATTATATAATATATAAAAAAAGAACACCATGCGTGCCATGATGGCACATAACAGCTCACGGCCGCAGATTACTCCGGGTCCCAGCCCCCCCATACCCCCAAAATATTTGTATTGCAGATCTACATGGATCACACAACGACTTATTTTGGATTCAAAATGGCGAATTTCGCCGAAAGGTTACAAGTTTGCATCACTGAACATAGACAGAGCACAACTGAAACATAACATCTGAGATGTAACAACATAATACACTTTTTGGGGATGCTTGGGATGTGAGTGAGGGACACGGCTTAGAAGGGGCGTGTCGCCTGGCAGGACAGGAGAGTGTGTGCACCAGTCTGCCTTGATCTATGAATTCATGTCCGTGACACTCACTGCTGCCCACAGCTGTTTTATAGAAGGAAATTCCTTCACTTCATGAAAGTGTTTTAACCACACACACCTCTACACACACATGACGGGTGTTATTTTCCCCATAAGGAACAAGTCGCTGCAAATTATCCCGCTTATTACACGGCCACATTCTCAACAAAGTAACGACATGACTCCCAATATTAATTTAAATGCTTTTATGGATTTAGAAAATGTTTTTATTGATTTAAAAAATAGTTGTATGTATTGATTTAAAAAATAGTTGTATGTATTGATTTAAATTGACATGCATCCGCTAAGAAAAATTGTCCGTTGTTACCGTTTTTTAAACAGTCTGAATGAAACGGCAGTTCTCAGCTGTGTATTTACACAACTAATGGCCCATCAACCACAGCTCTTCCCCCCCCTCCCCCCTTGATCTTTCTTCTCCAGCAGCTAAATTAATTGTAGGTTACTCTGAGTGAGAAGCTTACAGTTAGACACAACACTGTCATTGCAAGTGACCCTCAGTTAGTTGACTTTTATGTTCAACTGCTAAATTCGTTACTGATAAAAAAAGGGCTTCTACTGTACCTAATTACCTTAACACTAGAACCGCCAGAGGTTTTTGTATAGGCCTACCTAAACCCGTCAAATCCCGCTATTAGAATGCAATTGTTAACAACATAGGGTGCTACATAACACACTTTCAGGAAAAGTCACGGACTGGGAGACTTTAATATTTTATTGAAACAAGTTACATTGCACACACACAACACACATCACACAAATTGACCCGATTGGCGGTTCTAGTGTTAAATAAACTCACTAATTAATGAAACCAGTTCAATACGCATTATTATATTCTTATCATTCTTTATGAGCGCAGAAATAGTCTTAAAATCAGATCTGTTTTTTAAATGAAATCTGACGGCAGGCAGTTAGCTCTGATCAACTATGATAAATGCGCCGCACCTAATCGCTGGCCATTCAACCACAGACACTGTTCGAAATGGGGGGGAGATAGGAGGAGCTTGGCTTCCCCGAAGAGGGAGGGAGCTCCCCGAAGGCTGACTTTGCGATAAATAGGGGGAGCCCAAAACAATCGTGCATATTTGTGTCATACAGATTAGAAATGTTGAGTTTCTGTAAATAACAGTTCTTGAAATAAATAATAGTTATTGTTCATTACAGTTTCTGAATATTTGTTTTATATTTGTGAATATGTCTGGGTGTTGCCATCTGTACGTGGCGGCGCTGCATTCTTACTTACGTTGCTATGGTTATGGCGGTGATGCCAGCGCGGTATTTGAAATGTTCATATTGATTTTTTTTTAACTCTGGCTTTGTAATAAAAAATATGGCAAAACGAAAACAGCCAAGCGTCACAGCTTTTGGATTCACAAGCAAAGAAGCGAAGGAGTCTAAAAATGACAACGTGAACGGAAAACAACTTTTAGTTGGCCGGCTGTAAGCGGCGTTAGGGTCGAGTTTGACAGCTCCACACCGAGGGAGAGGCCGGCCGATGCGGAGCCTGAAGAGGCTTCAACAACGGCCACATCCGCCGGCATAGTGACACCGTCTGTATTAGTAGAAGAGTGTTTTTATAGCAATTGATTGCATCCGCGCTGCTGCGCAAGTCAACAGAGCGTGCGTGTGACATATTTAGTAGCAGGATGTGCTCTGAAAAATAGGGCTCCCCGAAAGCAAATGGGTAATTCAAAAACTGACAGAGCTCCCTCTATACAAATCAAACTGTAGACGGTGTGAAAGCACCTATTGTTTTAAATAATGGTCGGAGTGTGACCTGTGAGCCTTCTGAATTACCGTGGGACAGCACATTCTAAACTAAAATGTTCAATCAATAAAGTAACATCTTATCTTATCTTAATAATATCTTCATATCAATAATAATAATACATCATACAGTATGTGTCCGAAAGGGAGTAGGAGGAAGCAAACACAAAAATATACAAAAAATATACTGCATATTAAAGCAAACGAGTATAACAAATAAAGAAGTGTAATGTAAACATTTACATTATAATTATGATTATTTAATATATAAAGACTATATATTATTGAATTACAAGATTAGATATACTTTAGTTGATCTAAAATATTGATGTGTTCAAATGCTCTTCAAAACACAACTGAAAGTCCATGAAACTTGTCTTTCTGTATTTGTGAATGAAGCGCCATCTCCTGGTTAAAACCTGAAATTGAAAATCTGGCAACGCCCTCTTGGAAAATAGTGGGAGGGCTTAACATTCCTCTATACTGGTTTTAGGCAGGTCGTAGGCAGGAAGCTGTAAGCTGGAGTCTGAAATTCAGTGCTCCATCTGTATGAGAGCTGGTCACAGGGATGCGTTCAAATGTAGTCAGTAATTTGAGGAACTGTCGAAATTGGTTACGCGGCTGGCAATACTTGCACACTCATTTGAAAAGGCATCACCCGAACGTGAATATCATCGGTACAAAAAGAAAAAAGATTGAAGTGCAAACCCAACTCCCACTAGCATTTAAGCCTCCACCACTCGCAAAAAGTTCAGACCGAGCTAAAGCTATTACAAATGCCAAATATCCTTATGTTGCCATGTTAGCAAATCGCTACCTGGCTGTCTGCTACCTCTGTCCCTAGCGAGAGGGTGTTCTCCACAGCAGGAGACATTGTTAGTGCCAGCAGATCTGCCCTTTCGGCAAGCAATGTGGACAAGTTAATTTTTCTATAAAAAAACATGAAAATACAATGAAAAGCAAGTCATAATGTCAAACTGGCTGCTTAGGTACTAGTACAGTACAGTTCAAATACAGATTATTTCAGTTCATCGAAATGCTGCACCTTAATGTTTATTTTAGGATATTTTGTATTTATTTGAGTGAATATTCACAGTTTAACAATAATAAAAAAAAAAATAATAATAGTTTATGTTTTGTGAGTACTAGTAAAGTGAAGTTCAAAACAGATTATTTCAGTTCATCGAAATGCTGCACCTTAATGTTTATTTTATTATATTTTGTATTTATTTGAGTGAATACATTATTCACAGTTTAATAATAATAAAAAAAAAAATATATATATATTTTGTTTTGTGATGATTTTTTCTGCTGTACCGAAATGTACCGAACCAAACCGTGACCTAAAAACCGAGGTACGTACCGAACCGAAATGTTTGTGAAACGTTACACCCCTAGTGAATACAGCTGGTAAAAGAAAAAGTGTTTGAATGCGTACATTAACAAGTTTATGATATCACTGCCCCGTCTAAGACACAAGTGGATCTGACTTTAATTACATTTGACTCAGGTGTTTCGTAAACTTAATGTGTTGCTTAAAATAATACTTCTGCATACAGTATTTGACACTGTGAGTGTTGCACGGCCAGCTACGGCTCAAGAAGCTGACTGAGATAAGGAAATTATACATTATGATGTGATATAAATTGTAAGGGAAACTTCTGCAGCAATGGAGAGTCAGGACTCAGACAGACACGAGGAGAGTTGGAGCTTTGATGTCAAACACTGGTGTTTAATTACAAGTATCGGCCGGAGAAATTCACATCACAAGTCACACAGCCAGAGATTCTGACTGCCCTGGTGGGTTGCCATGTCAAATCTGACCAGCCTATCTCTCGATAGACCTTTTAACTAGTTTGCAGAGAGTTAATCCACATATTGGGGGATGGTGCGTAAACACCTGGGAACACTGGAGATATCGCCAACATCTTTAAATACTGAATCACTTGTCTGTGGTGCTTAGAAGCCAGTGTTCTCACAGTCCTAAAACCCTCTGTGACCGATAGGTCAGGCCATACAACTGGTAATGTCAACAATAGCTGAGACTTCCCATTCCTTAAGACAGATAACAGACTTAGGGTTGGTCGTAAACGTCATCACACAGAAAAGGTTAGACTCCTAGGAGTAAGACAAAATGAATCCCTAACATGAATGATAATGGGACACATCGATGTCTGCACTCACAGTGCCGCGGACTGTACGTAATGTTACTATGATCCGGTTACTTGTGTTGTGGCAGATATTTAAGTACGTTTTTTTCTATTAAGCCCGAGAGACCCCGGTACCGGGGGCCTCCTGCAACATCTTGCAGGAAACAGTGTCTGAGGGCATGTTCATTTAATAAACTATGAATGTGTTGTATCCATGTAACAGAAAGAAACTCATCTAATTGATCATTTAAAAAAAAAAAAAATTAAAAACCGCCACAATGCTAACGCTGAGCCTCTGAATTAGCAACGAGCGAAAAATGCTAACAGATGACTGCACCAAAATTCACTCACAAAACCTTATTATTTATCTTTGCTGCGCATCTCAAACCATCGTTTCACATCGTGACGAGACACAGAATCGAGGGATACTCTTCATTATCACTCAATTATACGAACTCTCAGAGATAATAACAAGAACACAAATCAAAAATCATGGAGCTAGGTAGCTAAAATTGCTAACATGGCTCACCTGTGTTGTAGTCTGGTCAAAAGTGGTCTTCAATGGCATTAAAACGATAAAAACGATGCTGAAGTTAATCCATAGGTTAATCCAATGTGTCTGTGTCACTTTTAATGATTTCTGATAATCCATGAGCAATAAACCTGCTTTTCGGTTTTCAGAAGTCAGAGCTACAGACAACTTCATTCTGGAGCAAAACTGCGTGCGCGAAGCCCCCATCTTTTTGTTTTACCATGTGTGTGTGTGGGGAGATTCCCCTTTGATTATATTGGCTCTAACTGTCAGAAAGAGATGTCAATCACCAAAATTGAGCAATGGGTTCCAGAGAAACGGTAAAACCCCCATTTCCACCCAAATCACCTCAGAGGTGGAGTTTTTTTGCTAAACCTCTCTAAAAATGTCAAATGTAACTTGTTTTGCATCAATATTGATACAGGGTACTTATTATATGTTTTATTTTGGATTTCTAAAGCTTTTAGTCTTACCATCATCCAAGGGTAGTTTTCACTGTAAGTAAAACAATTTTTTTGGACGGACACTACAATTTACAGTTTTTTACTATGTTCAATCGGAATTTTCTTTAAAATAAAAAACATCTATATTGATTCTGACTGTTCTACATCCAACTCACAGGTTTATCATTACTTTGAGAAAAAAGATTATTAATTTAACCCTTTTAGAAGGGAAGATATGGTCATTTGTTCTGGGAATGTCATTTTCGAGCCTGAGACCTGAAAAACAGGCTCAGGGCTAAACTGGTTAAGGCTAATGTTATATTAGTCAGATTGCTCTGAAGATGGAAGGTGATATTCTATTAATTTTCACGTTCACACAGTCAGTGATTTTTGCCGGCCGTCTTTCCTGCAACGGCAGTTTAAACTGTATTTCCTTTCTCCTGTAATATGACTTGATCGCTTTAAACTCCGCACACTGAGCTCTGATTGGTCAGCAGGCGGTGCTTTCACTGACTTGATCTCTTAGCCTGCAACCTGACCTGCTCCGGACCAGGGACCTATACTACGAAGCAGGATTTTCGTTTAGCAAGCTAACTTCTGGGATTTCCGGTCCTATGAAGCTGGTTCACTTTTTAGCGGGCTAGATAACTTATTCTGAACGGCTAGCCTGCGCCGGAGCAGGATAGGTTCCAGGATAAGAGATCAACTGTGCAGAGTTCTCCTTCTTCTTTGCTTTAATGGTGAATCGCTTACACTTGGAGAATATCGCCACAACACTGTTGATTTATTTAATGTATAAACTGCCCATATTGTTCATGTAGAACAGTGTTCACGTAAGCCTGCACATTGATTTTATTTTTCATTGAATGTAACCGTTTTAATAAGGATAAATCTATTACAGGTTGAGGTAGAAACTATGGTGGAACAGCTGATAACAACAGTGTGCAGAGTTTAAAGCGATCAAGTCCTATTACAGGATAAAGTAAATACAGTTTAAACTGCCGTTGCAGTTCAAATCACCGACTGTGTGAACGTGAACATGAATAGAATATCACCTCCCATCTTCAGAGCAATCTGACTATTATAACATTAGCGTTAAGAACGCTTACTTAAATATCTGCCACAGCATACTGTAAGTAACCGGATCAAAGTAACATTACGTAGCCTACAGTCCGCGGCACAGTGAGTGCAGACGTGTGTACCAGTATCATTCATATCACATGATATCACATCATAATGTATCATATATTTCCTTATCTGCGTCAGCTTCTTGAGCCGTATCTGGCCGTGCAACACTCACAGTGTCACATACTGTATGCAGAAGTATTATTTTAAGCAACACATTACGTTGACGAAACACTCGAGTCAAATTTAATTAAAGTCAGATCGTGTCTTAGACGGGGGATATCATAAACCTAATGTAAGCATTCAAACACTTTTACTTTTACCATCTGTATTCACCTTGCAGGTGCAGCTATGTTCTTCTTCATATTTGACTAATATTATAGTTGACTTTGCATTCAGGAAGTATGACGCTGCGCTGTCAGTACGCTTCTCCAGGTTTGTGATTGGTCGAATGCTCCAGATACCACCCATTTTATGTAAACGTGCACCTAACTAGATAGGATACGGCTGGCTTGAGCGATCAAGTTGATAGCCAGCGTCGTAGGACAGTTTAGTGAGAGCGGGTTTGTTTTGGATTAAGTCAACCGGATAACTCAAAACATATCCAGGATATGTTGAACTAGATTCGTAGTATAGGTCCCGGGTTAGCCGCTCAGCATAAGTTACCATGGAGATCTAGCCCGCTAAAAAGAGAGCCAGCGTCGTAGGACTGGAAACCCAGAGTTTTCCCTGAAGTTAGCCCGCTAAGCGAAAATCCGGCTTCGTCGTACAGGCCTCTGGACACGCTGTTGGCTATGTCATCAAGAGCAATTTGGATTTGAGTATCTTGTTCAAGGTCACTTCATCATGTTGCCTGCCAACTTTTGGATTGGTGTATGAAAAACCTACCTCCTGTCTTTATTTTATCCTTGGTTTTGTTCTGTTAAGATACGTTTTGTTGCCTGCACAAACCTTGGACAAGTTATTTCTCAAGCTTCTGTTGTCTTCAGTCCATTGAATGGGTCCACCTGCTCCACTCTTAAGGATGGTGTGCAAAATGTGTCGGGTGACTATTTGAAATTGAATGTTCATCTTGACCTTTGAAGACTAAAATAAATCCTGTACCTTTAAATTGAGAATAGACTTCTGACACACATTTTAATAAATAAGTGAGGAAGCATAACGTTCACAAGAGCTTTTAAAAAGCAAAACTATGTGAATCATATGCTTTGTCCTGAACAGATCATAAGAATGTGTACGTACATTCTACCCAATTTTCAACAAACCCAGAATATGGTCATGTGTCATAGGAGAATGTTACTAAACACGTAGTAGATACAAAAACAATACAACATACCATCCAGAACCATTTCAACATTTCAATAGAGAGCAACCATCTTCCAACCTGGCATTGCTTTATATAAAGTTTGGTGAGGATTATTAATCAAAACAATTGTTTAAGGGAAAGATCATGATTCAAAGTTAAATGTACAGAATAAAATAACAAATTAAGCGAACCTTTTTCATTATGGTAACTTTAATAACCACCTGGTTAGGTTTATGGTTTAGTAACTTCCTTTCCTAACCCTTCTTTTAGACAATAATTCATATTTCACCCATTTTTAAGCCCAGTACTTTATAGTTTTTATTATTTGAGGACATTTTCGATTAGATGTAGCTCTTCTTCCTTTGTTATTATAAGAAAGACAAATTCTTAGGCCTGAGGATTCTTCTCTGCTGACTGGGCTAAAAGCTGAAGTAGAGTTGGATGAAAAATACTTTGGTGATTTCTTGCTTGGTGTTGAATAAGTTTGAATATTGATGCCTAAGGGAATTGGAACCTCCCGCTAAGTACAAGCAGTGGTTAAAGCCACGGAAGGTAAACCTACTGGGATTACCAACACATGGATAAGTAATTGATGGATTTAAGATAGAACACTGCAGTTCAGTTCTCACTCACCATTTTTCCTTTTTTCATCTGTTGAAAGGACATGTCAGTCTGTTTTCAAAGTCCATCTCTACTATCAGCCTCCTACATTCCCTCTATTATAAAGAACCCTCCATTGGTATTAATCCACCACAACACCCTCCTGTGATCATCATGGAATTCCTCTTCTGACCCAGGCTCTCTTTATGCCTATATGCCTGTAATTTTGATCTCATGTCTCTTTGGGGATCTTCACACACAGGCAGAGAACAAAGAAGCTTCCTACCTTCAACCCTTGGGAATTACCATGAGGTCACATACAAGGGAATTAGTTCTTCAAACCCTATCTACATCTGAAGACACATCTACAATGGTCTCAGTACATGTTTGATCTAAATCTGATGTTTTATTCATAGTTATCCAGGTGGCACTAACACACACTAATCACATGTTCTATTTCATCACATTTCGAACATATTGCTCATGGTAGCCAGAAAATGCCTTGCAGAGGGTGTCTGAAAACTTTGTTGAATGATTCACCTGAATTGGTATAAAACCAGGCAGTGCTGATTTTTTAAGTTGCTGAAATAATTTGGTTTACTAATTCCTTCTGACCTGTAGCTTTGCTGTACTTAATTTGGCCCACAGTACACATTCAAAGCATTTATACCACTGTGGGTGTGCTGTCCAATGCCAGCTGCCTACTTATAACAGCAGGAGGGCAAACAAGTACAGTACGTATAAGCATGCAAATAGATATATGTGAAACCCCCTAACAGACACAAACACTTAATTTCCTGTGTTTTCTAACAAACTGAAGACAGAATGCTTTCTGCTAGGAAGATAGCAATGTGTGATGAGAGAAAGATAGAGAAGTAAATGGGGATCAGAAGGAATGAATGATGGAAGAGAACCCGAGCATTTCTGCTGAATGATGATTACAGCTTGTGGTTTGCTCGCATTGGGGTTTTTCCCCAGCAAATATGAATCTATCTATTTGTGTATCCATTCAAACAGCCAACATTTTTTTGGGACTAGAACTAGAGGGTGGAGCTAAGCTTAACAGCCCAATGCTAAATAGGGCATTATGCAACAAAAACATTAGAATAAACTTTCATGGACTAAAAACAAAGTGTGAAATGGTTTAAGTTTTAGGATTAAAACAAAGACAACATTCACACTGGACAACACCTTAATGTTTTTTAATTTTTACGTTAAATGAGGCCATTATTTTTTTCAAAATGGCATGATGTGGTATCGGCTACGAGTTATTTGGGTCATTTTGTCATTTTGTCTTTCAGACTTTTTTTCTTTCTTTTTAATATATCTAGTTTACCAAAGGCATGAACTGCTGATACTTAATTTGGCCCACAATACACATTCAAAGCATTTCTACCACTGTGGGTGTGCTGTCCAATGCCAGCTGCCTACTTATAACAGCAGGAGGGCAAACAAGTACAGTACGTATAAGCATGCAAATAGATGTGAAACCCCCTAACAGACACAAACACTTAATTTCCACAATAAGATCAATATCACTATGCCTTATGATGAAGGTTCAACTGGCAGCACAGGTTTTTTATGTTTAGATAAACTAACTGCTGCTAGCTGACATAAGTGTCATAAGTGTTCTGCCCTTACAGCACGTATCCCTATGCGTAGCTAGAAAGTTAGCTAACATTTAAAAGTCCTCCAATAAAGATGCACGGTTTTCTTTCTTGACTTTACTGTTCTTTTTTTACTTTGTAAAACTGTAACAATACATGTCTCTCCCTAAGAGCAGAAGGATAGGAGCGTGTTGATCTACTGGATGAATCTTGTTAGCAACATGGCTGTAAGGGTGGGTGATGTAGTGCAATCTCTGGAGAGGGAATTTCTGCTCTTTCATCTGGCACCATGTCACACTCAATTAAGGGTGGTAAGGGAAGCTGTACTTTCCCCTCCACAGACTCAATGACAAAATTAACGGCTCTCCAAACTGAAGTCTCTGACTTCCCAGAACAGGTTTTCAGGGTGTATGGAGTGGAGGTCATACTTTGCCAGTGACAAAAAGAGGGGGAACAGCAGCTCTCTGCGTGCAGACAGGTAGGAGAGCGCACGGCTGGATCCCTGACGTCACTCACTCTGATAAAGACACTCCGTACAGGGTGTGTCAGAGAGGAATGGGAGACATCCCTCAAATACAATTGAATAAATGAACAGGGGGAAGACCAAGATGCAGCAGTGCAAATGTCTTCCACTGACATTCCTCCGTGCAAAGCCGTGGAGGAGGACATTCCTCTGGTGGAGTGCGCATTGATGTTCTCCGGGGGATCCACCCCAGAGGAGACATATGCCTGTGACACAGCTTCACACAACCAGTGTGACAGCCGTTGTGCAGACAGAGGCTGCCCTAATGAACGCTCTCTATAATGCACAAACAGGCGCTGAGAACGGCGCAAAGCAGCCGTGCGCGCCACATAGCAGGACAGCGCGCGCACAGGACAGAGGAGATGAGACGCGGCTTCTTCCTCCGACCTGTGAGGAGGGGGAAAGAAGCCAGCCAGGGTTATCACTCTCGACTCTAAAAGAGCTTGTGATGACCTTTGGCATAAAAGCCGGGTTAGGGCGTAAAACAGCCGAACTGCCATCGCCTTGGATCCGGAGGCATGACGGAGCCACAGAGAGAGCAGACAAATCACTCACCCTTTTCGCTGATAGAGCCAAAAGTAATATTACTTTGGCTGACAACAGTTTAAGGGGAACCTGGTCTAAAGGTTCAAATGGGGCTTTGCTTTGTGCGCGTAACACCAAAGCCATATCCCACTGAGGCGCCAGTGCGCGTGACACAGGTCTGAGTCTCCGTACTCCTCGCATAACACGGCTGCTGCGCTCTGCGAGCCCCTCTGTTCAATTCGCCGGGAACATACATTGCTCTGATGAGAGCAACGTGTGTGCGCGCCCAGAACAGCAGCCGCCTGGCTGCGTTCAGAAGCCGCGCAGATCGTACTCCTCCCTGGCGATTGAGGTAGGCTGCTTCCATAGCCGTGGCCTGTTGTCTTTGCGAATCAACACATTGATTGTACAGCAACGGGACGACTCCCCCGTTCTTTTCCGAGATTTAGAAAAATAGCGGAGTAAAAACCGCGCAAGACACTGTTCCTGGGATGAAAGGAGTGTTTCTTGTATCCCATGGAACTGCTGTGGGGAGAGGCTTCTCTGTGATGTGCCGTAATGGTCGTCACGGTGACGAGCCACGCCATCGCCGCCGCTGCCCGTGAGGCAAAAGGGCTGCAAGGGAGTTTCCACACGCTGCATTTCACTCCGTCTCTCATCATGAGGCGAGTACACGCTCAGGGGATGAGAGGTGTGTGCATGCTGCCCACACGAAGCGTTATAACGGTGCTCGTGGGTTATTATGACCGTGTGTAGGAGGCCTATCTGGGACAGAGGAATGCCGCAAGCTCTGCAGTTTATAAACCAATAGGTTAAAAACAGCAGGCTTCTGCAGCGAATGAACCACCTCTGGAGTCCCCCTGTTGGAAGAGACCCAGGGGTGTCATCAAGTGACCAGCTGACGCCAACGCCGAGCAGCTGCGTCACGGAGAGGGCTGTGCGGGTTGTGACATGCCGGAGGAGAGCTGTCGGTTCCTCCCCTCGCTGCCGCGAGAGCCGCGAAAACCTCTGATTTTCCTCCCTTTGAGGAACCCTGGAAATATCCTCTTTCAACAGGAGTTCCAGCAGCTCGGATTGGAGCACAAGACATAGCTTCTGGGAGGACAGGAGTGTTTCCTGTATCCCATTGAACTGTAGGGGGGGGGGGGGAGAGGAAAACTGCAGGACGTATCCTCTACTGATCAGCCTGCTCATCCATCTGTCCATCAGACACACGCGCTGCCACTCTGAGAAAAACTCTGAGAAAAACTCTGAGAGCGGGCGCACGTGCTCGAGATATTTTTTTGGTCGTCATGGTGACGAGCCACGCCAGAGCCCCTGCTGCCGCTGCCCGTGAGGCAACCCAAGGTGTGCTTGGACCGAAAAGGCTGCTCCACACGCTGCGTCTCACTCCGACTCTCATCATGAGGCGCGTACACGCTCAGGGGATGGATGGAGGTGTGTGCAGTGCTGCCCACACGAGGCGTTAACGGCGCTCATGGGTTTATTAAGGCCGTGTGTACGAGGCGTATCTCGGACAGAGGAATGCCGCGAGCTCTGTAGTTTATTAACCAACAGGTTAAAGCCAGGCTTCTGCAGCGAGCCCCGCTGTCTACTAATCAACAGATTAGTGGCAATAGGCTTAATTAGGGCGCTCTGAAATGTATTAACCGACAGGTTAAAACCAGGCTTTAGCAACGAGCCCTGCCGACAGGTTATAGGCAGCTGGTTTACACAGGGCGTGAGGCAACCCAAGGTGTGCTTGAACCGAAAGGGCTGTGCGGGGGCCTCCACACGCTGCGTCTTACTCAGACTCTCATCATGAGGCGCATACACGTTCAGGGGACGGATGGAGGTGTGTGCAGTGCTGCCCACATGAGGCGTTATAACGGTGCTCATGGGTTTATTATGACCGTGTGTAGGAGGCGTATCTCGGACGGAGGAATGCCGCGAGCTCTGCAGGTTATTAACCGATAGGTTAAAACTGGCAGGCTTCTGCAGCGAGCCCTGCTGTCTACTTAATCAACAGAATTCTGGCAGCCGGCTTAATTGCCGGCTCTGCTTCCTCGGAGGCTCTCACAGAGCAGAGCAGGAGCGGGGAAGCCTCACTCCCCTTTGACTTGCCGCCGGGAGATCCTGTCTCTGGGGTGGCGGGGGAGCGGAGACGTGGGACGGAGCCCCTGCAGCCGCCGAAGGGCGAGTCTGACGCCGAGGACGTTGCTGTGGGCTTCTCTCCGCTTGCGGCCTCCTTTGGCCGGCGTGGACGCCACGGCTGCTGCGGGCGTTGGTGCCGCTTTGGGCGCTCAGCAGGCTGGAGCCAGCTGACATGCTGGTGAATGCCGTCCGCCTGTTCCGCGGCCGTCTTCATGGAATCCACCATGGCGTGGAACTGGGGTCCGAACAGCCCGTCCGGGCTGATTGGAGCATCCAGTAGCACTTTTCTGGCCGTCTCCATAACAGACGCCTGCTTCAGCCAGAGGTGTTGCTGGATCTGTGTCACCCACGCGGAAATCCTCGCCTGGGAGACAGCGATGGACGCGCACAGAGTGAGCGCCGTGCTGGCCGCCATGCTGATTTCCCCTTCCTCGGTGGTGGACCGCTCTACCAGTGTCACCACCGAGTTGGAGAGCAGCGCGATGTTATTCGCCGCCACGCTTTGGTGACGGAGAGGGGGAAAGCATGTTCGGCCGCCAAGCTGGCACCCTGCTCCGACTCTGTCTCCCCCGCCCGGGGGAGGGGAGGGAGGGGAGAACCGAACGGTGAACCGTGGAGTGAGGCGGGGCAGGAGTTGTCGGACTCCTGCCCGGCACTCGACCCCAGGGACACGAGGCCCCGTCCGCGGGCTCGTAAGCCTGGACGGGCCAATCGTCCTCCTCGGCCACAGCAGCAAGAGCATCCTCTCTCCACTTCCTGTCGCCCGAGGGGAGACGGGTGCAGTGTGTGCTACCTGCTGGTTTAGAGCCGCGTACGCGTGCTTTGACCCCAGGCAGGATTTGCATACTGCTTTTATCTCTGCTGGTCATAACTCATTATGAACCCAGAGCCACATGAGGGACAATCTCTCACACAATTGTTACTCATGTTTACTCTGCAATTGAAGTGTCTCTTGTGCTTCAGTAACGGTGTGCTGAAGAAAAGAGGGAGCAGATTGTCGGGCCTCCTTCCTATTTATACCGGAAGGGAGCCCGAGGGTGGGGCCCACCTTGCGGTAGGGCGTGGACTACAAGTGTTTCAGTGCTGCGCGGGTGCGCAGTGGATTACCCAATAGCGATAGCCTTAGAGGGCGAAGCCATATACGAAATAGAACTGCAAATCCTCACAATCTGTTTCTTCATTAGCTATAGCTTCAGCTTCAGCTGCGGCTGCAGCTCTTTGGCACTGGAGCAGATGTAGACTGGCATCAAAGTCGGCTTTTTGCTTGAGCATGCCTGCTTCCAGGTTTGCCCTCATAACGTCAGCTTCTTTTTCACCATAAGCTAATCAAGCACAAGCTGCTTTCGCCTTGGCATAGGCTTTCGTGGCTGACAAACTTGTTGCTGACGATCGCTGAGACAATCTAGACTGGCTGCTCTGGATTAATATGACTTAGCATCAGAGGCTTGAGGATGTTCTTGCCACTTGGCTGTTTGATCCACAGTCTCTGCTTGCTGTTCTCCACTTGCTTCTTTGTGCGTAGTGGTGTCTTCATTATTATAGTTTTTCCCTGAGTGTAGACTCATGTTGGCTGTGTATTGTGGCAGGACAGTAAAAAGACAAATAGTCTCCAAGGCTCAAGCATCACAGACACGAACACAGTTTACATGAAGTCTCTGCTCCATGTGTTGATCTCCGTGCTGCGTTTACAAAGATCCTCGCAAAGCAAAGAGCGCTCACTCTGACACGCCCCCAGCAAACCAACAACACCAAGGTGCGCTCACTGTGAGCCAAAAAACATGTCCCAACTCTATAAACATAGAAATAGGCAGCACTATAAGTGTTATGAATATTCCTTAAAAAGGAACAATATAGAGAGCAAAATAAAATGTTTAACTCTTCCATAAGCAGATGAGCAGATAATTCAAATCTTGTTGTCTAATATACAGGCTAACCCAAATATCAACCTGCAAGAAGTTCAAGTTACAATTACAATACTGCTGAAACAGTTAAACTCTTTTCAATCGACAACCGTTGGAAAAGCAGTCAGTGGTTAATTTACTTTGTAGCTTGTAAAACTGACTGCCAGTCTGCAGTAGACTTGCCTGATATTCCCCAAAGCATTTAGGCCCATAATATGATATCAGTTGCATTGTACTCTAAAGTATTGCTCCAAGGTGAACATTGTTCTACAGTATGATGCCACATTAGAGACAGAAGCCTTGATCAATAAGTGTGCAGTGCTTTTGGTTGTTAATTTTTACGAGGATAGCCTGTGCTAAGAGAGCAATGTCAGAGACATGATGAGTTTTTGATAATGTCAGTTTGGTGTCTTGCTGATGCAGCAGCAACCAATCTCCACATCAAATTGCACCCTTGAGGGTTACAGTGTAAAACTGAAAAACAGCATTAGAGAGAGGAATGAAAGTAAGCAAGGCAGGAAGAGGGTTGCAAGAACACAACACTGAAAATGATAGAAATCAGCTGCATGTGATTTGGTTTAGGATTTTTATTTTGACAAGATTCAGAGACAAAAGACAGATGTACAGGGCACTACGATTATTCAAAGCAGTGGTTTTCACCAAGATCTGATGTATTATGCATAAATATAGTGGTTTTTGGCATCTTTGTTTTATTTGTATAACCCTCCTCTTCACGTTTTCTTCATACTGTAGATACTCACTGCATGAAACAATACCAACAAATAGATCAGTACATGTGTATACATGGGAGGCGAACCTCGGAGACATGAAAAATAAAAACCAGATGGGAGGTTGTTGCGTCATTTGTATTTGGGTTTAAAGAGTTTACAGCGTACAGTAGCTTCTAACCATATGTTTGGAATACCAAAGACTATTTGTAGGGAATGGAGTGCTTAATTATTCAGTTTGTCTTAGTTTTGAACTTTTAAAGTATTCTAAAGATTCAGCATCAGGGCATTTTAGTTGAGAGGCTTCAAGATCTATGTTTTCCTGTTGTGCACATTTTAATCAGTCAAACAAAAATGTTGAAAACAAAATATGGTTTTGCTTGTTTTAGGAGGAAAAGTTGGTTGATACTACAAGAAAATACAATGTACAATGACTAACTAAGCTCCAACTCAACTGTAGAGACAACCCACTCTCTTCAGTCTGCGTACAAATGACACGACTTTACACATTGGAAATGCGTGCAATAGATACGCATAAGTCAGATTTTGCGTGCATATGATACGCTAACCATTCCCATTGAGATCTGATGCCGAGTTTTGCGTGCATATGATATGCCACGTTTAGTCCGTCGGGTCTTGGTAGACCGGAAGCGGTGTGGTTCATAAAAACATTTTCTTACTCAATACCAAGCCACGATTATTGTTTTTATTTTAAATCGTATAATGTCGTACTTTTTTTGCTTTCTGTGAGGAAAAGAAATAGGGCTCAGAGCTTCAGAATAATGAAATCTGTATTTAAAAAAAAAAAAAGGTTCCTTCTAATTTGTTATTCTTTTCTAAATAACACACTGTTATTTACTCAACAATAACACACAATTATCCTTGTTTTTATGTATTCGTTTAATTCTATAATCTTATAAATCTTAAATAAAGTCACCGGAAACAGACATAGACGGTAAACTGATTACCCAAGATCCGCAGCTTGAAGCTCGGGATGTTTTAGCCGCAATGCACGTTGGGATATGGTGTTAATACGATATGATATCCGTAAAAAAAATCAGAGTTTAGGATGGCCGAAGACACTACACTACGCAATAATCCCCAGCTATCGTTTGGGACTACAGTCCCGTTGACAAACCCCGTGATTAATCTTCAAGCTCTGGGATTGGATGTTGGAGTGGCAGTGCGCCAAGGTTATGCCGACGTCAAACTTTTTGAAATGGAACGAAACCACGGCAGACTATTCGAAACTGGATTTGAATGCCCCCCCAGAACTACACATGCTGGCTATTGTGTTTCGCAACATGTTCTCTATGGCACGTCTCTACTGGGAATTGTAGTTTTAAAAGACATTTTCATTGTTCCCAAAATTAGAAGTTGACAGTATTAAACTGTGTACAGCCCTAGAGGTTTAGGCGATAGGAAACAAATTGGTGTGTACACATTTAAAACATTACTAAATGGGTGAAAATCGCTTTTATCCATAATGGGCAGCATTAATATATTCCCACATGACAGTTCATTGTTACTTTGTAATTCTACTCCACTACAATTCAGAGGTTAACCTGGTGTTTTTACTCCACTACATTTATTTTAGTTGTAAGGGAAACTTCTGCAGCAATGGAGAGTCAGGACTCAGAGAGAGACGAGGAGAGTTGGAGCTTTGATGTCAAACAATAATGTTTATTACAAGTCAACAGCCGGAGAATTCATATCACAAGTCACAGCAGCAAAAGGTTCTGACTGCACGGGTGGGTTGTCATGTCAATTCTGCCCAGCCTATCTCTCGATAGACCTTTTAACTAGTTTACAGAGAGTTAATGAGCATATTGGGGGAGGCGTAAACATCTGGAGACACAGGAGATGTCTTTCACATCTGTGGAGCTTAGAAAGCCAGCGTTCTCACAGTCGTAAACCATTTTGTGACCGAGAGTTGAACTGGTTTATCAAGATAGCTGGAGCCTCCCATTCCTTAAGAGAGATAACAGAGCCAGGGTTTGGTCGTAAACGTCAACACACAGAATAGGTTAAATACCTAAAGTAAAGACATAAATATTCTTTGACATTAGTTACTTTGCAGATTCTGATTAATGATGTGAAATATAAACAACCCTTAAAGCAGACTTTAGTTACACCTGAGTAAAATTCAGGGAAAGGTGATTGTCAAGTGCCAACAATCAGGAGAGATATGTGATAGTTGGTGCTTGAGAAGACTGAACATTTATCTGCAGATCTCTATAAAGTATATTCATTACTTGTTATTCTCTTCTAATAGTTAATTAAAAACTGTATATAATTGCTATTTTGCACATCCCTTTCAATATTTCAATATTTTCAAAGGTTTATTATCCTCATATTAATATCGTACATCCAGCACTAAACTGTTTTATTGTAGAGATCACTTACAGTATCTTCTTGATTTTTTATATTCTATATTTATATCATTGACCTTCTACTTTCCCCCTATGAAAGTATGTACTCTTAATATTTTTTTCATCAAATAACATTATTCAACAAAAGTAATTCAATAACGTGCTTTAACCACTAGGCGGTGCACACAAGGTACACACAGCATACTAATAATAACTTTGTATTATTAGTGTAGGACACTTATGTATGTATAACATCTTAAGATGTGTAGTTTTATTCATGTTTTTACATAATTTTACAGGATATTGCTATACTATTTCTCATGTTTTACTTCTAACATTAATATCTGATTTATAAAACATCACAGACAGAAAGGTATATCCATAATTTAATAGTAAGCTATTGCAATTGTGATTCCATAGATGTGACTCCCATCACCCAAAACCCCTGACTATTCTTTCAACTCAGTATTTACATTCTTGTATTCAAAGAAAATCAGTAATATCTTTAAAAACTACAAGTCATTTTCTATCAGCTGTGCACCATTATGGTGTAAATATAACCTATCTACTAGGGCTGTCAAGTTAACGCGTTAATAACGCGTTAAGGCAAAAAAAATTAACGCCACTAATTATTTTAACGCGATTAACGCATGTGTATTTTTTGTCCTCGGCCGCCCCGTAGTTTCAGAGCGCATCGAGTTTAAAATACCATCTACAAGCTGATGCTGACAGCCCCGCTCCTGCCGTCCGCTTGCGGCAGACCACACTTCCACGCTCACCGGCAGGCACCGACTGACCATCGGGAGGACCGGGAGGGTGTGTGTATGTGTGGCGCGAGAGAGAGACCTTACGTGTATTGTTGTTGTTGTTGTTGTTGTTGTTGTTGTTGTTGTTGTTGTTGTTGTTAGCATCTGGTGCTAGCTAGCTGCGCTAACGGATATAAGGAGCTGTTTAAATGAAAATAGAGGAGTGACATTTCGCCGACAACTGCGCCGAGCACTTAACTTTATGCAGGCAGCCAGACAGTGGGACTGGGACATTGTACGAAAAGTCAGCACACTCAGCACGGATAGTGCGCGCAACATGATTGCAGCGTCCAGGCAGCTCCCGTTCGAGCATATGCCTTGAGTTGCACATAGCTCCAACGATCCATCACACACACACACACACACCCCCCCCCCCCCGCCCACACACACACCCACACACACACACACACACACACACACACACACACACACACACACACACACACACACACACACACACACACACACACACACACACAAACACGCACACACGTTGTATTGTATTATTGTATGAGAGAGGTTCCAGATTGAATTGAGGCTAATATTTGTAATGAGTAATATCATGTAATGAGGTTGTTGTGTTTAATATTCATGAGAATATATATATATATTTTTTAAAGCATATTTGTCCACTCATGATAAGAGTATTAAAAACTTGAAAAATATTCCTCTAAGGTACATTTAGAACAGATTTAAAAAAGTGCGATTAATTTTCGATTAATCGCGATTAACTATGGACAATCATGCGATTAATCGCGATTAAATATTTTAATTAAGAATTAAGGTTGATTCTGCAAGGAGACGTATTGTGTGAAAAGAAATGGAAGATGTTTTTTAATTGCTGATATATTTATAATCCACGTCACGTTTTCAATTTTGACGGAAGTTCTTCCTGTTTGACTAGAAGTCTTCTCATCAGGGCTCTATAAATAGAGAACTACGGCAGATATGTAATATTTAATGCAGCCGAACCGTGTATTACAATGCCGTTATGTGATGACTTCCAAAGAGAAAAGCAAGCACACTCGGAATAAAGTATTATTTTCTTTTTTTAAATGTTTTTCGGATTTCATATCGCATTAACACCATATCCCAACATGCATTGCGGCTAAACAATCCAATCACCGAGCTTCTAGCTGAGGATCTTGGGTAATGAGTTCAGTGGGTTTGTGTTGTGTATCGCGATGATGCTCGAAATGTCCCTTATAGGCCTACGTCTGTTTCCGGTGACTTTATTTTGAAATTAAATTCCTGAGAAACAGCTGAAAAGCCCGAGATTATAGAATTAAATGAATAAATAAAAACAAGGATAATTGTGTGTTATTGTTGAGTAAATAACAGTGTGTTATTCAGAAAAGAATAACAAATTAGAAGAAAAAAAAAATCCAGATTTCATTATTCTCAGGCTCCGAGCCCCATTTATTTTACTCACAGACGGCAAAAAAAGTCAGACATTATACAATTTAAAATAAAAACAATAATTGTGGCTTGATATTGAGTAAGAACCGGTAAGAACATGTTTTTATGAACCGCACAGCTTCCGGTCTACCAAGACCCGACGGACAAAACGGCGTATCATATGCACGCAAAACTCGGCATCAGATCTCAATGGGAATGGTTAGCGTATCATATGCACGCAAAATCGGACTTCTGTGTATCTATTGCACGCATTTCCAATGTGTAAAGTCGTGTCATTTGTATGCAGACTGAAGAGAGTGGGTTGTTAGAGACGTAAAACAGCGGCAGAGGAAAAATATCATATCCATTCATTTTGCATCTTTCTCTGCGAAGGTTTAAAGATTCAAAACAATCTAGAATTGTGCCGGAAAGTCCCACCCAGTTTTTTAGTCAGTCTAATAATTTGCTGTGGTCAACAGTGTCAGATGCAGCACTAAAATAATAACACTAAGACTGAGATTCTGCCACTGTTTGTGTTTAATTGGATGTCATTAAAGACCTTGACAAGAGCATTCTCAGTGCTGTGGGTTGGTCAAAAGCCTGACCTGACTTGTTTAGTTCAAGGAAGTTAATCAACTGTTGAAAACTTTTAAATATTTTTACCTACACATGGGAGGTTTGATTTGAACTATATCAAACCTGTGATAGAGATTATGTATAATTGTTAGTGTGATAGAGACTATCTAATGTTTTAAATGTTTGTGTGTTTACCTGCCCAGGGACCGCAGATGGAAACTAGCTAATAGCTAAATCGGGCATAAATCATTTTCTTTTCTTCTTCAGATTTTTTATTTTTATGCTTGGAATTTGTTTAATAAAAGATTGCTTCTAGAAGGAGCGAAGGAGGCATCAAATTACGTTTTCCTCTACCCGATTCCTCATACAAAGCCACTTTCTGTCCTTTTACCTTTTCACACACATTCATCTCATTGGCCCAGGTCTTTGAGTTGCCCTAAGCTTTATTACCAAATCTCTATGGAAATCCACGTTAACACCACACGTGTCCCCATTCTCTTCCCCTGTCTGCCTTGACTCAACTCGCCCTCCAAGGGTAAAGTCTTCTAACAAAGCACACTGGAGTATTGTACATTTAATCACATTCTCCTGGTTCCCATCACAGATCTCATGTAACCCCTCCGCCACCACACCTACTGTACACACAGACGATTGGAGGTGTTTTGATATATAACTCACAACCTGTTTCAGATGCACTGTCTTGGAGAAATAGATAGCAGGCTGCATTTGTCTAATATAGTTGAAATATAACGCGACTTAAACAAGTTGCATTCTCATTATGTATGTATTTACATAACAAATAACGATAATAAATGAGCTATTCATACATTTTTTTATAATTTTATAGTTAAACATTTAATATTATTGTTGTTTGTACGGAATATGTTCAGCATCATTATTTGGTGACATTACTATAGTTATTTATTTTAGAGTACATGGTATATGTTTTTTTACCAGGGCAAGTTGCAGGTCATAAAGGATGTAGTGGCCCTTTTTTCTTTGCTTTTTTATATTACTAAAAGCCAAGTTAATATAATGCCCAAACAAAATGATATCCTGGACCTCAATCCTGGTTCTTAGCAGCATGTGAGTTAATAAAGGGTTAAAAGGTGTCTCCTTGTTTTAATTTTACTGGCATATTAACATGTTTTACATTTTGTACAGACATTAAAGCAAAGTAAAAGGAAAGTTGATGAAATACAAGTTTTAGTGAAATAATAAATAGAGGGGAAAATAACCTGGCTAGAATATGAGGAGAATAATAAAATCCCAAGCATATCTTCAGCTCCGGGTTTTGCGACTCTGTAAATAGCTGATATATATGGAGAAAAACAGGAAATGGAGATGAGAGTGAAGGGAGGAAGATATAAGCCGTGTTTAGAATGAGATAATTACTGTGTAGATGCACACACACATCTGTAATGAGTTAGGGCCCCGCCCCGGCATCTCTCTGACTTTCAAAGCAGACGAGAGGCGGAAATGAAAAGATGATAACGTAAGGTAATACACATGCTCAACAATGCACAACCGTATACACACTTGTGTTAAATGTCACTCAGCTACGGTTACAGTATATTGAAGTCTGTGTGTGTGCCTTTTCCACAGCGGTGATTGACAGTCTTACTTCCTCTGTGATTTACATGACAGCCTGAGAAAACCCCACACAGCATTTACACAGACACACATAAAAACACTCACACACACACAAAAGGTCCATCTCCAAGGATTGAGTATTACTCAATGTTATTCGGTCAATTGTGTTTGCAATATATATATGACATGACATGTGATGTCTCATTGTCATACATTATCTCTGATTAGGATATTTGCAATGTATATTAAATATTATAAAAGGGACAAGTCAAATCAAGCAATCTGATTGGTTCTTAGCCGTGATATACTGAGCGTATACCACGGGTAGAATTGTAAGTTACTTTTCACAACAAGTCAGTATCCCTCCGCGTCTGAAAAAAACAGTATACCGTTGTTTCAAACTGGAACAAGAAAGCAGCGGAGAAGTAACGGGGCAGAAGCCCTCCTTTTTGACGCAGCGGTACAGACATAGACATCAAAGGGTAAAACATATTCAGTGTGCAGTTCCTTTGGCATTAGGGCAGGGATATCTAGATACTTTTGAAGGTTTAACATAATGAATTGTGCTACTTTTAAAGCAAGCAACGATGTTTTCAAATCTGTAATCAAAGAGGTCCGCAAAAACGCTATCGACCAATCAGATTGCTTGATTTGACTTGTCAGTTTTATAAATATATTTAAATTTCTTCCGTTACGAAACAAACTTACAAAACATAAAATGGAAACATTTAAGATTAACTTCGACCTCCGGGGGGGTCTTACTATAGTATGGAGGAGTGGATTGAGCAGTGCCTATCTCCAGAAAAAAAAAAGCACCTAAACTACGACATGCAGAGCTACGTGAAGAGCAGGTAGACCAACTGGAAAAGTAGCACCATTCAAAAGCTTTCTGATGCGGGTCTTGAAACAAAGCAGAGAAATTATGACCGTTAGTGGCCAGAGGTGCGAAAGCTCTCTCCAGAGCTACTGGAAGCACAATCTCGGGGACCGGAGAAAGTGGAGCAATATTCTCGCCATGCCAAGCAACAGCCTCGAACAACCTCAACCTATACAAGTGACCACGTAAGCCATGCTACTGATGCTGGACAGTTTTTCAGTGGATGCACAATAAACAGCAACATACACATTAATGTAAATAAACAGCCAAATAATGGATCAACGCTCTCTGTCTAATATGTTCGCTTGCTGTTAGTGTTGTTGCATAGCAACCACCTTGCACTTTGCACCTTGTTTTGTGCAGAAGGCAACGGAGGGACTATTTTATTTTGAACATCATTATTTACTAATAAAAACTATTTCAATTAGAGTGTGTATTTTTCTTTCATATTGCCACACTTGGTGACCGTTTTATAAAAGCAATAGCTCACTTCAGGCCGTGATATATGCTTCGCGTCGGGCCGAACCACGCCCCTTAGCTGTGATATAATGAGCATATACCACGGCCTGTCGTGAGCTATTGCTTAAATATAAGCCACAAAAGAAGGCAGAAAACCAACAAAAAGTAACATACAAGATATAATTAATAACAGCAACTATAATAACAGCAACAATACTGTAAGAACAATATGTAATTTTGCTTTGTGTACAAGTGTGTGTGCGCCTTTGAGTGTGATAAGGATATTGGTTTCTACACGTTTATTGATAGTGTTCATTCTGTGTTTATGGAGAGTATGAAGAAAAGTACTTGGTTAAACTCTATTACAATTTGAACTAATTAACATCACAGTATTCATCCGGAACATAGGCAGGTTTATTATTTATTATTATAGCCTCAATTTGATAACAGGCTTTGAGAAGGATTGGTGTGGCGTCCCACTGGGGCATTACAGCCCGATTTTAGGTGTAGGCCTATGTGTGGTTGTGGTGGTGGTGTCGTATGTGTGTGTCATCTGTACTGGCACCAGACTGGAAGGCACAGCAGGTGGTCCAGCAGCATTTCAGGGAGGCATGCACACTGCTAATTAGTGTCTGGATCAGTAGTATTGTTGGTTGGCATCTTTGTGTGTCTCACCCTGGTGAGAGGAAATCATGGAAAACACTGGATAATTTTCTCTCTTTTTTCATTTACAACGTCAGTTAGGGATGCTCCGATCGATCGGCCGCAGATAGATATCGGCCAATATTCACTCTCTGCCAATCGATCGATGCTCTTTATAAATGCCAATCGGGAGACCCAATCACATGACGTAAAATACATGACACTTTTCTTTGTGCGCGGCAAAACAAGCTCGCCAAAATGGCTTCACCAGTCTGGCAGTATTTTAAGGTGTCCGAAAAAGACATAAAAATAGCGGTATGCAACGTGTGTGAAGCAGAAATCCTGCAGCTCCACCCACTGTGACGGACCGGTGAGCGTAGCAAAACACACACTAAGAGTTAGACCTAACACACTTAGCTATTTTATCTACCTTGGAAGCAGGACCAAACCATTACATGTAAATAGAAGGGGGTGTACAGAGGCTTTGGATAATTAACTGAATTAAATGAATTGTAAGTTTAGTGAGTACATTATCGATATAATGTCCTATTAATGTTAATTCTTGATGAATGATGAAAGGTTACTTACATTTTTTTTTCTTAATGTTCTAAAATTGTTTCGGCCCCCGTGGTGAGGGTGTTTGGGGTGGCCAATAGGGTGGCCAGGATTCAGCTGGGGGTGGCCGTGGCACAGTGAATGAGCCACATTAACTGAGTTTCACTTTAAATGGAAGATCCCCATAGCCCCCACCCACTTGATCGGATCGGCGATCGGTATCGGCAGATACTGATTCCGGCGATCGCCCCCAAGATTGGTGATGGGAGCATCCCTACTGTCAGTAATATCTAATGGTGGTAAAAAAGTCAGCGTTTCTAAACGTTGGGTCTGGGACGCCATGTTGAGTTCCAAAATAGAAATTGGGGGGGGGGGCTAGTGAATTAATTTCAGTTTTCCGCACTCTCGCGGTAATATCTCCGCAATGGAGCAAGCTTAAGTTTCACTTTCGATTGCATGATATAGCCCAGCGCAACACCTTGTTTGTACCATTTTCAGGCGATTTGTAATCTGTTCTAGAAAAACGATGTGTTTTTTAGGATTTCAAGAAGCGTATAGAACAAACAATGGATGTATTTTATGAACATTTATCCATGCTGAGAGTAGATTTAGATGTGTTATGAATGAGATAGAGATAATTATCTAATATATGCATCTGATGGAGCATTGCATGAAGTCTGTTGATGATCAGAGGCTGTTGTTGGGGCTGCATAAACGTTTTTTTATTTTTGTTTTGTAGACAGACCATGCAGGCCTCAGAGAGTTAGACTTGGGCCTGCGACCATAGTTTTACTTTATTTTGTTTTGAAAATCCACAGCGGAGGTTTGTGTCGTACTACATGCGGTGTATTTTGCATATGTCTCAGTAGCCAACAATCTGTGAGTCTGTTGGCTCGGACATAAACTTGTGTTTAAAATAATACTACATAATAAATGTAGTCTACATTTCATAATAAGAGGTGTAAAACCTGAGAGGATTTTAAATCGCATTTGAACTAAATGCTTATACAATCTGTAGTTGTATTTGTATTGTTGATTTAATGTGTGAACGAAGCGATATAGAGTAGGTTAAGCTGTCATTATTAGGCTGTAATTTGTTATATACTGTTGGAATGGTTAAGCAGGCCTATTGTTTTTGGATATTTGTGGAGTAAGGTGGTCCATGAGTGTTTTTTATTGGTTAAGTGGTCCTTGGTATGAAAAAGTTTGAGAAACACTGCGCTAGTGGAAATTATAAAGATGGCTAGTCCGCCCCTGAAAATGTCTATGCAAATGTTATTATTATAATAATAAAAAAAAATTGTTTTAATTTTAATTTTGTAATCATCTCGCGACCCCCACTTTGGGAACCCCTGCTCTAGATGATAGGAAAGGAGGTTTCAAACTTCCTTTATAACCTCCTTTTGCTTAGGAACCACTGGACCTCCCTTTATGAAAGGAGAGGAGAAAATGCTGCCCCACAATGAATTGCGGCAGCAGCATTTGCCCTCTCACAACAGTCGGCCGTTCACGGAAACAACCGATTATGACCGAGAAATTATATCAGGAAAGTTACGGTTGTTATTAAGCTTTTTAAAACGTATGTGGTAAGTTGCCAAAGTGCTTTGTTTTGAACCATCATCAGTATTATAATCAAAAAGAGAAATATGAACGTTATGACGAGCATAAGTTTTACTTTCCTTTCAATTCCAACTTTTGTCATGAAGAATGTGTTTCTCTGTTGTCCACGTTCATAAAGCATAACACAACAGCATCAGAGCACGGTGCAGAGTCTCTAGATGAGTTTACAGTAGTCCGTCGTTCTTATTAAACATCCATGTTGTAGTCCGCTGTAGAAAACTGTAGTTTCCCCACAGCAGCAGACGCACATTTATGACGTCCACTGGCGCATCATAAACACGTCGAATAGTGAAAGTGTATTTGGATTCTCTAAAGTACTCTCCTAAGTCCTTTTGAATTCTCCTATCCACTATCCCTTAACCCCGTGACGTTTCACACAGAGGTCAAGGAATAGACGATAGGGTTCAATGTTAGGAGCAGATTTTTGGACTATTGGACCGCAACCATACACTGTAAGAAACGTACCGTGAAATTCACAGTATTTAACTGGCAGCAATTGACAAGTTACTTACTGTAAACAGTAAATAACTTGTCAATTGTTGCCAGTTACTTACTTTAAAATGAATTACAGTATGTAACTTGTCAATTGTTGCCAGTTACTTACTGTACAATGAATTATAGAAAGTAACTTGTCAATTGCTGCCAGTTAAATACTGTAAAGGTAATCACAGTATTTACACGTTTTTAGATATTTTAGCTATTCTAGAAATGGGGTTTTTCGGTTGGTTATTTCTTTTTTGGTTACTGTGAATATCTACAGTACATTGTTGGTTACTGTGATCTTCTACAGTGCATGGTTGGTTACTGTGATCTTCTACAGTGCGTTGTTGGTTACTGTGATCATCTACAGTGCATTGTTGGTCACTGTGATTTTACACAGTTGGGACGTTAATACTGCTATTTCTACAGTAACTCCAGAGTTGCTGTAATTTTTGGTTGGAAACATGGTATTATACTCTAAAATGGTATACAGTCATTTACTGTGCACAAACACTGTACATAGCTGTGGATTTCACAGCAATTTTTTACAGTGTAGGCTTAAAAGTGCCTCCTGCTCAGGGACACATTCTCACGCACTCACACACCGTTGCCATTGGCCGTTAAATGTCTTGCTCAGATACACTTCAACATGTTGACTGCAGAGGGCTAAAGGATAGAGAAAGAGAAGGAGATGAAAGCACTAGGGAACATGAGTGATTGATAAAGGCATTGAGTGGAAGAGTCGTTTCATGGCAATAAATAACCATCAAGCAACTCATCGTTTACTATGCTCCTCTCCTTTTCATGCATTCATTACAGATATCAAAAACATCCCACAACAATAACTTAATGGAAAATTAGGATAAATGTCTCTTTTCATGTGTGGCCACACCATTTCTAAAGCCGCTAAATGCAAGCAGGGTTAGACAAGAGGGACTTTTTATAGTTCATGAATTTTGTTCCTCAGGATCCACAGTTCCTGAAAACTTTTGGTTGAAAAAGGTTTAACATGTAATATGAAGATTCACCAACCTTTCTGCATCTGTCCATCTCTGATAGTTTGGGAATTTCATCACGTGGCTTTATAAGCCAAAAAAGTACATACAAAATGTCCTTTCTAAAAATGGTAGTTGACAATACATTTGGTTTTGAGTGTACAGCAAATAACCTTAGCAAATGTTCTATTCAAAAAGTGAAGAAAATAAAAATAGAAAGTTGTCATGATACCACCCACTTTGTTTCCACATACTCTAGAGTCCGGGGAGGGCATCATAAATAGATAAAAACTTCTCAGGTCAGCTTCACCATCCTATCTCTTACATTTAATGGAGAAAAACTGGAACATTTTTTTGTCGGGTGGTAAGGAAGAGGGTCAGATGGCTAACACAGAGAGTGAGAGAGATAGTAGGTGAGGAGAAAAAGAAAAGCAAGACTAAAATGTCAAGAGACAGAACCTCCAACAGTGGCTTCCACTCAGTCCTTATCACAAAGTTATCGACACAGCGAATGTGTGTATTTGCAGAAGATTGCTGATTTTCACCATGGACTGTTCAGTTACTGCAGAGAAGAACTCTTTACCCCCTTTCCACTGAAAATCAGCTTGGTTGTAGCTCCATGCTGGTGCTGGTTTGCTTTGATCTTAGTTCTAAATGCGAACTTGTTTCGTTAATCACCGCTTATGTCACCAATTTTCTTGGCAATGCTGCTCAGAACATGAACAATGCCAGACTGTGTCGGGCTGATTCTCATGTTGCTTTTAATCCTACGAAGCCAGATTAAATTGAAGAAAAACTTCCCAAACTTTATACTCTTCAAAAGAGTGACGTGCTAATTGTTTACCAATGTGGTTAAGTGGCATATGCCGACCACTGGAGTGATATGCTGCTCGTCCACATAAGCTGTTTTCTACTGGCATATTTTACAGGCTTATTTTTATTATGATTTTACTTGTAATAGTCTGACCTGCCAAACTATGTAGCCACTGTATTAATTACACATGATACAAATCCAACAGGAACAATTTACTTGTTGAGTAAATAGCTGTGTAATAAGCGGTGATTACACTGTTGGGATTCCTTTTGCAATAACGACCAGTGTTTGTTCCAAAACTGAAGAACAGGACCCTTGCTACATGACAAATATAAAAAAATCGTGAATATTATATTTTATTTATATATTATAGTAAAGTATATTTCAATTTCTAATCAAATTCAAATGGAAGTCGGTGGATGCTGCTGAACCTTTATTTGACTCCTTACAGTTTCATTATTATCATTTTTTCCATTTATTATTTCCATTACAACATCTAATTTCAGAAACAACTTGACATTTAGCATGACCTTTCTGCATTGGAGAATGTCTCATTGTTCAAGGACAAACAACTTGATTAGTTCTTGTTAAATCTGCAGAGCAACACTATATTCAGGAGGAGCTGTGCAAGTTGTTTGTATTAAATTGTAAACGAGCTGTACCCTTTAACCATGTGGAGGTTAATTATATAACCTGTACTGAAAGTGTGAAAGGCCTTTATGAGCTTGAAGATCTCTTTTTCTTTTCTATTTTACATTTGATTTAATTGAACCTTGTCATTTTAACTTTTTTTCTTTACTTCTCTGGCTCTTTTCAATGGGCTTTCTTTGAAATTCCCCTTTTGATCGTGTTCCTCTGAGGTTATTTAACCCTTGGATGCATGAACGACCAATACCTACACTCTTCCATGAGTGGGGTCAAAAATGACCCCAATTAGAATCAATGTGTTTTTGCAATGAATTTAAAAAATTTCTTTAATTTTGGTTAAAGGTGATTATATTTATTATATTTGGGTCAACAAAAGACTGATTTTACATTTAACATGCTTATTTATAACTTTTTATTAAAAAAATCACAAGAAATAACATCAAAATTCTTCAAAAATTATTGTTAGTATGTCCATCTGTCTGGAGGATACAAAAGAGAATGAACATACATAAGACCAGAACACTGTCCACTCACATGTGCCCACACAAATGTCTTTTCTCTATTCACTGTGTGCAGTTGTCACAAACTATTTGCTTTTGGCTGTGACCATTGCACACTGGGGTACTGCATTTCCAACAGCAATTGGTGGCTAGTGTAATGTTAGCTAGCTACTACTAACATTATTTTGTAGTTAGCTAACTAGTGTCTACTTTGTTGACCATCATGATACTCGATCACAGAAAAGTCATGGAGTTGATAAATGAAGATAATACTTACATGTACATTTTTGTCCCCACTTATGCATCTAAGGGTTAACAAAAGAATCCTTCTCTGTTGGATTCTGCACACTTGATTGTGGGTTTCTGGTGGCCCTGCAATACTAGAATAAGAGAAAGCCAGTTTCAGCGTTAATAAAAGTAACACAGAGTATGTAGTTAGGTGTTGTATTATGTAGACACTTAACACGTTAACAGTAAGTAACAGTAAGAGCAAAAGTACAGTACAGATTCACACAATATTAATATAATTAAGATACACAGTTAAATGATATACAGTCTAGAAGCTGGTAAAACAAGAAATAAATTAAATGAACATGTCGTGGATCCGGTGTAACACTCACAACATAAAATAATAAGACAAAGAGGAATCAATAAAACACAGACACAGATATGGTTGAAGTTAAATATTATATTGCTGTACAGCATTATAAGAGACTCATTACCTTGCACCGAAGCAGTCAATAGTGTAATGCCCTTTAGACCAAAATAATCTACAGCTTATATACACCTCAAACTGCATGCGTAGTTGAACTCTTCCTGACCTCATGCAGTGTCACGTTGCATCTTCTTTCACCCCAGACTTTAAATAATTCTAGGTTGACCCCTTTCTGCTGATACCACACAAGCTAATGTAGACAACTGTTGGTCATGGTGAAAGATCGACCAACTAAATGAATACATACTATTAGTATGGCTGAAACACATGAGTAAAACAAATTCTACATAGTTATTTGAGTCCGGATTGTTAAATATATTTACACATATGAGTGCAGGTCAAAGTTATTGTGCAAACAGTGCCGATTTTATGTACAATACGTGTTACTTTATCAATCAATCAATCAATCAATCAATCAATCAATCAATCAATCAATCAATCAATCAATGTTTATTTATATAGCCCAATATGTCTCAGTGGACTTCACAGTTTGTACAGAATATCAGTATGACAATACGACACCCTCTGTCCTTGGACCCTCACATCGTACAACGATGCTAGAATCCACTTCAAGACACTGGTACTTGCGTATAATGCTGCGAATGGATCTGGCCCTTCCTACATCCAGGACATGGTTAAACCGTACACCCCAGCACGTGCACTCCGCTCTGCATCAGCCAAACAGCTCGCTGCACCCGCACTGCGAGGGGGACCCAAGTTCCCATCAGCAAAAACACGTGGGTTTGCTATCCTGGCTCCAAAATGGTGGAATGAGCTCCCCATTGAAATCAGGAGAGCAGATAGCTTGCACATCTTGCAAATATCTGTGATAGTGAGCACTTCTCCTTTGCCAAGATAATCCATCCCACCTCACAGGTGTGGCATATCAAAATGCTGATTAGACAGCATGATTATTGCACAGGTGTGCCTTAGGCTGGCCGCAATAAAAGGCCACTCTGAAACGTGCAGTTTTGCTTTGGTCTGGGGGGGTCCGAAAACCCTAGGGTTAAACCCTAACCCTAACATGTCACCCATCTCCTTCGCATAGAGTTCATCAGGTTGTTGATTGTGGCCTGTGGAATGTTGGTCCACTCCTCTTCAATGGCTGTGCGAAGTTGCTGGATATTGGCAGGAACTGGAACATGCTGTCGTATACGCCGATCCAGAGCATCTCAAACATTCTCAATGGGTGACATGTTAGGGTTAGGGTTAGGGTTTAACCCTAGGGTTTTCGGACCCCCCCAGAAATGGTTATTTTGTGTATATAGAAAATGTTTTAGATCTTCGAGTTCATCTCATGAAAAATGGGAGCAAAAACAAAAGTGTTGCATTTATATTTTTGTTCAGTGTATGTTTGGAAATGTACGGAGCCCCCAAGGGGACATGGAAAAGAAAAAAAAAAAAATGTTTTGCGAGATCTCGCAATACTTTTGCGAGATCTCGCAAAGGTTTTCATTTCGCTCAATGTACTTCCGGGTCAGTTCAGCGACACAGAAACCACAACAATGGAGCAGTTAATCGATTTTTACTTTGAGCTTGGCTTAAAATATAAAGACATAACATCAGTGCTTGGCAATAGGCACAGGTTTATCATAAGTGAAAGACACCTCAAGAGGAAACTCCGAGCGAGGGGACATGCACGTCGACATGTATACTCTGAGCTTGCGGTCCTGGTGGATTTCATTCGCAACCAGTTGCAGTACTCTGGGCAGCTTCATGGGTACCGCTGGATGTATGCAAAATGCAGAGTGCATGGACTGCGTGTGAGGAAGGAGGATGTGCGCTTGGTACTGAAGGAGCTGGATCCCAGAGGAGTGGCATTAAGGCAAGCAGGACGACTCAGACGAAGGCGTTACTTCTCCAAAGGGCCAAACTTCATCTGGCACCTGGATTCGTATGATAAACTGAAGCCATATGGCATTTGTATAAATGGATGTATCGATGGGTATTCAAGAAAAATTATCTGGCTTAATGCCTACACAACAAGTAGTGACCCAAAGTTGATTGGGGGATATTACATGGAAGCAGTGCAGCGTTTAGGGGGCTGCCCTAGACTGGTGAGGGGCGATCTTGGAACAGAAAATGGCTATGTTCGAGGCATTCAGCGTTTCCTCGTACCTACTAGCCCAGACGGCACCCATGAAAGCTACTTGGAGGGAGCCAGCACCGCCAATCAACAAATCGAGTATTGGTGGGGTTTTCTTCGCAGAGAGTGCGCGGAGTTTTGGATGTGCTTATTTGGAGACCTCAGAGACAACGGGCATTTTGATGGTGGATTTCTGGACAAAAGCCTCCTTCAATTTTGTTGCATGGGACTCATCCAGGTGAGTTAATACATTGTGTGTATGTGCTGTGCGTGTGAGTTAGAGGAGAGAAAAAGAAAGAGAGGAGAGAGTGAAGGACACAGACAGAGGGCGGGGTTGGTGGTTATGTGTGGATGCCATAATGTTGTTCTCTATTTAAGTTGATGCGTATGTACAGTTCTTACTAAATGTATTTCATTCTTTTTAACAGGATGAGTTGGATGACACTGCACAGGTTTGGAACGCGCACACCATCAGGCCGTCGAGAAACCTGAACGTCCCCAGCGGTCGGCCAAATGTGATGTATGCTGTGCCTGACCTTTACCGGACAAGAGACTACCTTTCCCCTGTTGAAGACGAACACGTTCAACTGTGCAAAAATGAATGTGTCTTTCGGCTGGCCATACCATGTGATCCAGATGTGTACGAACTATGCCACATCTTTATGGGCGAGTCCCATCTGACTCTACAAACAGACCCATATCAGGCTGTGAACTTGTATATGCACCTAAGAGAGGCCATCAGTGCATCTCTCTAAATCATATACCGTGACATTGGAACTCACCGTCACCGCACTGCTTGTTTGTTTCTGGGAGTATATAGCTCTTATGCCTGTAGTTTCTTTCACAAAGTAGTAATGCTACTCACTGCATTTGCTTGATGAACTTAGGTCATGTGTGTGCATAGCTCATATAATTAATTTGAAATCCTATCTTTAAGTTGACTAAGCATTTAGAATATGTCAGTAAAGTCTAAGCTGTTGAATATTTTAGATTCTGTAGACACCAGTCCTGTTAAGGTGTTATGAACTGTAAGATGACTAAAATACTGCCTTGTCAACATCACTCCCCCCTTTTATATACATGTGATGGCATGACCCTGTCCTCACTGTGCAGCTCCTTCAGTGACAGGCTGCTGCACCCCCGCTGTCTCAGAGAGAGGGAGCAGCGGTCAGACTATATAACCAGTACAGCCCCTAGTAGACCCCCCCCCCCACACACACACACAATAACACAGACTATAACACCCCCTGTTGTTAAATACCAACCATGTGCAATATATATATGCCGTTAATAACTGTGCAATATATACCTATAAACTTTTACAGGATGTGTATTTTGTAAATTGTCTAACTTTGTTTAAATTATAATTTGTTTATCTTTAATACTTTTTTATGCATGCTTCTTAGGTAACATTAAGCTGTCTTTGGCTCTTTTCTGCTGTAACAATGTAAATGTCCCCTCTGTTGGACTAATAAAGGTATTCATTGAGTGAGGCGTGTGGCGCAGTGGATAGAGCCTTGTTATGGGGATCAGATGGTCAGAGGTTCAAACCCCACTGCATGTCGTTGTGTCTAGGCAAGACACTTCACCCCAAATTGCTCCTTGTCCACAGTATTGAGTATGTAAGTCGCTTTGGATAAAAGCGTCTAACCAGTAACATGTAATGTATTCTGATTCTGATGTGTTTTCGAATTGTGAAACAAAAATAGTGTGTGTGAAAATGTATAGGACTTTAGTAATGCTAGAACCAAGTAGTACGAACATCAAGTTACATGTAATTAACAGAAAACACAGTGATGCCTGTGTTGACAGGCACTTTAATGTCAGAAAGGGGTAGAAAATAACAGCACAAGCTGATCTTTTAACAGTGTGGAAATATTAATAGTAATTTTGTATTTTTATCTGGTGTGAAATCCTGGCTTGCAACCCTGATTCAATTTAAAATGTGCCTAATCAGTTTGGTTTGTCAATTTATTAAGACCAATTGAGAAATAAAAAAATAATGTAACATTATGTATACGTCACTTCATATGCACATCTACATACACACGATTTCTGTTTCCAAAGAAAATAGCATTGAGTTATAATTCGGTGCCATGTTAAGATGGCAGTAAATGAAAGTGATATGTTGGTAATATTATTTATACATTCTGAGGGCTTGTAATTAGAGGGTAGTCTTTTCAGGCCACATTTCACACTTTCAACATCACCTTTTTGTAAACAGGATCTAACATAACTATTTCCACATTAAATTTCAAACATTTTTTTTCTGAGAGTTATCAAAAAGGACTGACTCTTTAACACCATAACATCAACAATTAACAATTCGACCAGTGACGGACAACACCGTTTAGCTTTCTTAGCTGCAAAAAAAACACACTTAATCTCAGCCTCTAAACTGGGTTACGATCAAACTGACAAAAATGAAAACTGCAGTCATTCTCAAAGCATATTAAAATTTTTTTAATATCCTTGTTAAAGCAGAAAATAGAATTGCAGACTGCTCATTACACGGTTCAGTGCATCAGTTGTTTCAATGAAAAAAAAAACACAAAAATATTAAATCAAAATAATATTCCAAACTGTTACTATCAGGCCTGATAATGACTGCTCTCAAGTTCAAAGGATATCCATTTCAAAGTAGTTGCTGGACAGGATATTGTCAAATTCCGTGCGAAATTCAGGGAAAGAGCTGTAGGTACACGGTATTTCAAGGATAGCTCCACAGGTATGAGCAACAGGCCTTCTGCTGAGCCCAGTTTCAGCATTAAAGCACACCCAAATTCTGTCAACAAATATGACAGAAGAACCAGTGCAGAAACGCAGGATTTTTTCAGCTTTGGCTTGGTCAGCATTTTTCACATATCGTTGGAGGTGGTTGAAAGTGGTCTGTTCTCTCTGAGACAGCACCACGTTGGTTGTTTCAAACAGTTGGGACACTCTTCTGCCTGTGGCTTTCTTCTTCTCATACAGAGACAACACACTGTCCTTGTCAGGCAGTTTCAGCTGTACAAGTGACATGGGTGTCAAGAAGCAATCGACGATATACTTTGGCTCTTGGAGAATGGCTTTATGAGCCATTGTTTCGATGGCAGGCTCCATGTTGTTCTTTGCCGGTAGGAAATGGGAACCCATCCTTGTGAAAAGGTCGAGCAAGTCCTCTTCATCACTCTCCTCCATTGTGCCCTGGAGAGCCTTCTCCACAGCTGATCTCTCAACAGGAGAGAGGTAGTTGAGAAACGATGTCATCAGGATGTCTACATCAACGGAGTCGACTCCATGAATGCAGGCTAAAATGAAAGCCTTTGATAGCCTCACTGGCATGACACCATGGTCCAGTAATCCTTTCACCCAGATCCGTCCAACTGCTTGCCATTCAGCCTCACAGAAATCTGGCCTCAGCCTTGGAACTCGCTCTGCTTCCCCTTCACACGTTTCAAGAAATTGCTCCCAGAATGCAGTGTAAACCTCCCTTGACACTCCATTATCATCAATAGCATTTTCATTTACAAAGTCCATCTTTAGAGTCAAATGTATTATGCTACTGTCCATAAATACAGCCAAAAGATCTTCAACAACCTTTGTCCTGTGAATTGATGCACGTCGCGTGCTCTCTGGATTTACTGAGCCTTCAGCTGAGGTTGATGGGGATAGTTGGCTGCTCGAATTTAAAAGCAAATCCTGTAGTAGAAGAACAAATCATACAAACACACACAAAAAGATTGGTCAATGAATGAAGCAGAGGCCAAAATGTCCTAATTGTTTAAATGTTGAGTATGAATCAAGGTCCATATAATATTGGATTCTATGTTTTTCCCATAATGCAACTCAAAAGCTATTTTTTACAAGACCTTCTTTCCAACTCCACCACACCTCCAGTTTATAACACAGACTTTCTATTTGTTGTCTCCAATTCAAAGCCGAGGTAATACTGAAAACTTCAGTATAAAAATCATCAAAGTTACTTTTTTTATACCTGACCGAGCTCCTCCAGAGCTCTCAGGACAGTATACAAATGTTTTACAGGCCACAGTTATGTGAAATCTTACAAGACCGGTAGTTTAAAGGATGTGTTCAGGGTTTCTTGCAGTGATGCATCTTACCTGTGCTGTTTGCACTGTATCCTCATGTATGGACACATGTGCCGAAGGCAGGCCAAAATCAGAGGACAAGGGGAGTGGTAAATCCTGCATTGGTACTCCATTCATCTCCGCACTCTGAAGGATGAATTAAGTATGTTATTAATTGACAGCAGACACTTTGAAGTCTTAGACGTTATTGCAGACCGTAATTTACAAAAGTATTTCCGTAATAGTCTTCAACATCATCTTCTATTTAAAACCAGAAATACTTGTACGTGTTTATAAAAACTACTGCACAATCACAAGTCAAAAGGACTCTGTTGCTTTCCACTTCTACTGCAGCTTGCTAAATAACACCATTTATTTTAATACAAGTTGTACATGACTTTGCTATACCACTATACACAACAAATGGTAGTTTGATATAGAAATTATCGCAAAAAAAGGAGAATTGTGAAGTTGTGCATGCCACCATGAGTTATGAGCTTATGAGCAAAATTAAAATCTTTGTGGAATTCCACAGGTTTTCATCAGGTCTTGTTTGGTTTGTTGAAATGTGAAAGGTTCTAAAGCAGCATAAACTATTAAATGTTAATCAATATGCTGTGGCAAAATGAAGCTCTAAATATACAAGGGGTGAGCTAACATTTCAGTAAGTACAGTAAGCGTTTCACAGCACTGTAGGTTATTTCATTCGTGTGTCCAAAGAATAATCGGGGAACAGAATACATATGCCATAAAAATAAAAGGACATGGTACATTTTTTTCAAAGTAGGAATGCACATTTGACTTTTTCTATAAATTGAATCGAATTTACTGACTATTGAAATCCAACAAAAAACTACAGTATGTAATTGATTGAATTGAAGTAGCAATATATTTCTCAATCTTTTCTGTGTTTACTGGTTTGGTTTTAATACATATATTTGCATTTCTACCCCCTTACCCAAACACTTTCCTGATCACATTACCTGAGTGACATCCTCATGTGTGACGTCATTCCATTTTATCACAACTATCTCATCACCACCTGCTCCCCAAAGATCATCTTCCGGATCCCATACAAGTGTATCTGCCTCGTCTGTTGGGGTTGAATGGGAGCGATGTGATTGCCTTGGACCTTCTGCTGTCACAGTGTCAGAGGTTGATCTTTGTTTTTTGGATCTTGGTTGTATCTGGAAATGCTACAAAAAAACAACTTTTGTTGTCAGCAGTAATTTGTAATAATGGCAGGGAGAAAAACATGTTTCACAATTAATATCAAATGGTGTGCAAAAAAATACATATGACTACACATTAGCCTATTAAGCATAAAGGTACTGTGCAATAACTTTTAGATATTCTTCAATCTTCCCTCAGAGTCTCTAAGATAAGTGATATGTTTCAAAGCATTACAAATAAAAGTTGAAATAGCAAAAAAATATGCAACAAAAAGAAATGTATGCATCTGACCACACATGTCAACAACAAAGTCCTGGAAAAATTGAAACATACAGAGGTGAAAGTATGTTGGTAACGCCTTGGACAAAAGCGTGTGCTAAATAGCCCTACCATAACTATAGCTATGTAGAAAGTTGCTGACTAACTGTGGTGACTGATGGCACACAATGGAACCTTTCTGTTTTATGAAATCCATGTACATCATTTCTTTATTTAGTTATTACCTGAAGTTTAATCTTCAAGCACTATCTCTTTCCATCTGTCCCTGTCATTAAAGTGACTTTATATTTCCTACTGCCACAAACCTGATCGCTATTGTCGCTGTCAGATGAATATCCATGTTCTGGCAGATCTGTAATCAATTCATCTGCAATCCATGTGAGTCTGCTCCCTCAGTCTGCTCAGTCTGCTCCCTCAGTGATGGCAACAGATGAATCTACAGATAAGGAATCTTCTCTAACTGTTTCTACCTCAGATGGGGATTGATCTTTTGGGTGGGCTTCTTCTTTTGTGGATATGTAAAATCTAAGCAGCTTCAGTTTAGTTTGTTCATAAAGTCTGCCAACAGTGTCATCTGAAGGGATCTGGTTTCTTTTTAAAATCACAGACATCAAAGGTAAAGTCTTCAACTCGCCCTTTTGTTGAGTGGCCATTTGGGAAGAATAGCTTCTTTCCCATTTCCAAAAGCTGAGCAACAGTTGTTGTTTTTTCCACCGATGCATGTCTTGTTCCCCCGCCATTGCAGGTCCTCACTTGTTGGTATTCCTTATTGTGAAAATGAAGCCATCCAATTTCAATCTTCCTGGTAGTCTTTTCTGCTGCGTTATTTCTTTGTCTTGACATCCCTTCACCTTCTTTTTGAAACACACCTGATGCACCACACAATGCTCCTTTTGTTTTTGATTTACTTTTCCGTGCTCCTATTTTATCTCTTAATGTCTGTAGAAGAGTTTCTTTATCTGTGCTGCGCTTTGTTTGTTGACAGAAGGAGAGGACAGCAACTCGGTCACCATATGAAGTGATATACTTTGCCATTTGTTCATCATTCATGATGGTTAGCACTGCCTTGTCAACCTGCAAAAATAAAATAACTAATACATTACCAACAACCACTAGCTTGCTACCTAGCACCCTAACACTTAACTTGTAAACAAACGGCGCTTATCAAATTCAGAAGTCAGCATTAAACGTTTTACAGAAGGATTTTTTAACTGCCATGCTAGCTCCATATTACTTATAAAGTGTTTGACTTTTCCAGGCTCTGTGCTGTTACGGTAACTTATTCCGTGAATTGAATGAATGTTCTACGCACCTTGTCACTTTGCATTTTCATGATGTCCTCTTGTGGGACCTCTCTCGAGCGAAGAAAGCTTTCCAAATCCTCCTCCATGACTCTTTCATCTGTTACAAGCTGCCCCAGAGTACTGTAGGTTGCCAAACTGAACCGGCCGGAAGTACATTGCGCTAAACGAAAAATTTTGCGGGATCTCGCAAAGGGGTTTTGCGAGATCTCGCAAAGGTTTTGCGATATCTCGCAAAACATTTTTTCTTTTTTTTTCTTCTCCATGTCCCCTTGGGGGCTCCGTAGAAATGCATGTGTCTATAATAGGAAGATGAATCCAGGAGGATGTCAACAATCCGGTGGGAGCCATCAGGGAAGTTGTATGATGAGAGTCAGGACCACAGTGACAGGTTCAGCCACTACTCGAAATCCAGGACTCAGGATCCAGGACTCAGGACCACAGCAACAGGATCAGCCAAGACTCAGGATCCCGGCGTAGATACACACCAAAAAGACATTTCGGGGAAGCTGGGTTATTCGCAACATGAGCATACACAGGTACAGACAGAGAGAAGGAAGAAGTAAGGTGTCCCCGACAGTCTAAGCCTATAGCAGAAAAACTAGGGGCTGAATCTAATCAGCCCTAACTATATGCTTTATCAAAAAGGAAGATCTTAAGCACACTCTAAAAGACGGATAGGGTGTCTGCCACCCGAACACAAATTGGAAGCTGATTCCACAAAAGTGGAGTTTGAAAAGAAAAGGCTCTGGCTCCCATTGTACTTTTCGAGACTCTAGGAACAACCAACAACCAATGACACAGTGGTTCTCAACCTGTGGTACCACTGGTGGTACGCCAGCTCCGCTAGTGGTATGCGGAGGAGTCTGAAATATAACAAATATAAAAATTAAAAGGAAGGAACCGGACCCGACTGACCCAGACCTC